>NC_056726.1:1942122339-1942284839 GCF_019279795.1 Protopterus annectens
AACAAAAAAAAAGGCGGGGGGAATTTTTTTTATTTTTTTGGGGGGCCCGGGGGCCAAAAGCACTTAAAACTTCCTTGGAAAAAACCCACCCAAGTTTTGAAAAAGGGAATGTTTCTCTCAAGAGACACTGCACGACAGGAGTAAGCTATTAGACGTGAAAACTGAAAAAGCTGAACTCAGAGCAGAAATGCTAGGGGCTGCTATAGCTGTCATAAGGAGACATAGGCGACTTGCTGAGGGTGGTGACAATGCAAATGGTGCCAGACAACCCACAGTGAGGAGATGGAGAAGAGTGTACAGGCCCAGGGTCACCTACCACGGGTTACATGAGCTGGAGGCAGTGGAGCACTATAGAGTGGACAGAGACCTCCTGCAGCAAATTGTTGAGCTGTGCAGGCCACGCCTCACACACAGAACCAACAGAGGGGAACCCATCCCAGTGGAAACCAAGGTATGTGTTGGCCTAAGAATACTAGCAACAGGTACCTTCCAGAGACCAACTGGTGATATGATGGGGATATCACAGGCATCAGCCTCCAGGGTACTGCACCAGTTCCTGGATGCCATGTCAGCACATGTCGGTGATCATGTATATTTCCCCAATGCCCATGAGGTATTGGCCAGCAATATGCGTCTCTTCCAGCAAATAGCGGAATACCCTGAGGTAGTGGGTGCAATAGACTGCACGCACATACGCATCAAAGCACCAGCCGGTGAGCGGGGTAGGGCCTACATTAACCGCTAGGGCTTCCCCTCCATCAACTGCCAGGTCATGTGTGATGCCCAGGGCATAATAATGAATGTGTGTGCTGGCTGCCCTGGGAGCTACCATAATTCCCATATCTGGCATTTGACGCAGCTGTTCCAGACATTTGCCAATGGGGACATCCCACATGGACACCTAGTGGAGGATGCAGGTTATGCACTGGAGCCGTGGCTGATGACACCCATCAGAAACGCACACACACCTGAACAGGAACACCATAATGAGGCACACGCACAAACACATAATGTAATAGAGCGTGTGTTTGGGCTGCTCAAGTCACGGTTCCGGTGTCTGGACACATCTGGTGGAGCCTTGCAGTACTCACCAACTACATGTACCCAAATTGTCATGGTATGTGCTATGCTACATAATATAATCTTGCGAAAACAGCTGCAGCAGGACCAGCATAGGGCCGGGCCAAACAGCCCCCCACCATTGCCAAGGCCATCAAAGGCAGAGTGTGACTCGGAAGAGGAACAACCTGAGCCTGCCCCAGTAGGCAGAAGGAGGTGTGCCCAGTATGCCCTGGCCTTGGCAAAGAGGCAACGCATAGCACATACACTGGCTCAGTAGGAACCCTGGGAATGGTACCCCTCCCTGACTCACTCATATAACAACAGGGATGCCTAAAATGACATAACCTGCTCTCAAACATGTACAGGGAGTGTAGTATGTGCATCCAACAGAGGCAGCCCTGCAGCACCAACTGAGGCATGAATGCCATGTGTTAAGCAATGTAACACCATGTAGTATACGCAAACCTGATGACCCTGACTAACATCCTACCCTCACCAAGCATGATTCCACAATATGACGATGAGATGATCAATTGCAATAATTGGCTGAAGTATTGCTGTTAGTCAAAGGGGATCCAATGTGTGCCAGCCTGGGATGACATGCTGAGCATGACATAATGCTCCACCTGCTAGGGGTGGTGTGCACCTATCAGTCCTGGCCTTATGGATACTGGCAAAGGCTGTTGTTACCCACAGCGTGCCTTGAATAGGTAAGGCTCAAAACACAAACCCACCTCCATAGGTATCACAAGGGATAAAAACCTAGATGTAATGCTACACAATGCCAGAAGTCTAAACAGCAAGATGCATGCAGTCTAAACTCCCCCAGTATGGAGAATGTTGATATCTGTCCTGTAACAGAAAACTGGGTCAAGGCTCACAACAGCACCCTAACACTACCAGGTTACACCTCATACCGTGCTGTACAGCCTCAAAACATGGAACAAGCTACAAAAGGAGGGTGACTAGCAATAATTGTCAAGGATAACCACACCCCCATGTTGGTACCACAACAAGAAGCAGCATGGACTAGCCATGGTCAAGTAACAGTGGCTAAAACTGCCTCCCCGTTTATAGCCTGCTATGGACTACCATCGTAACACCAGGAACTGCACTTGGCCTATGTTGGAATACATGAATATATCAAGCCCTCCAAACCACATTATATTGGGTGACTGAAAATACCCAAACATAGACTGGGAGCATTATTCTAGCTCCAACACTGTAGGACAAAATTGCCTAGAATCCATAAACCAAAATTCCCAGGAACAACGTACCACTCCCACAAGAGGGGTAAGCATACTGGATGTGATAATCAGCAACATGGGTACTGGATGGCAAGATGAGAAGTGTATCCCTCACTGGTAAGACCAGACCATAGAGTAATCACACTGGATATACACATACTGACCACAGTCCCTGGCCAGAAAACCACAGCGAAAAACATGTGTAAAGCAAAAGTTGCACTCCTCCAAGCTGATGTGGAATCCATTAAAGGCCCTGTGCAGGTGCAAAATATGGGCCACACCTCAGAACCTGTTATACAGGCATTCCATGAACACTGCCAGGAATGTATGGATTATGCAATCCCAAATAAAACCAAGACACAATGCCATACACGCAGGCATCTGGCATGGTGGACTCCAGCCATTACCAAACCATGCAAGAGAATGAGGAAGCTACTATATGATAAAGTAAACATAAAAAGGGAAGTAATCACTGATCAGTAGTATGGCAATAAAATATGTCCACTCATACAATCCACTAAGGCCAGCTACAACAAGTTGAATCTGTGAATCTTGAGGCAATGTTACACCTGCCCCATGTACACAGACAACCCTCACCTCCCCCCAAGAAATACAAATATATGTGAGAGATGCAACCATTTATCCAAACCGGAGGCTGAGCTCTCTCAACTCAGTACTGTCAAAACTAGCCAGGAGAAGAAGGTAACCACACACACCATAAACCCAGTCTCACATAGACCTATCACAACTGCAAACCAAAGACATAAACACAGAAAAACATTCCCGGAGGCCCTAATTACAAACACACCACATCAACAGAGGCCTCCAAAGCAGACACCCAAGCAACCACTACCTCCAAACATAGCACATGCAACACATAGTATACAAAGCTGGTGTGCCAAACAGTCACAGGCCAGAAGGAGAAACAACATGCCTGATACAGTTGTAATAGGTGACTCCATAGTCAGACACACTGCTGTCCCGCTCACCAGACTGAACAAGGGAAAGGGTACAGTAAGCTGCCTGTAGGCTGCTACAATACGTCATATAACACAAGTACGCAGGTCACCCCAAAGCAAGTAGAAATATGATGCAGTCATTGTCCATGCTGGCGTGAATGACCTGAGATGTACCTCCCTGGACTACATGAAAAGGGACATAGATGAGCTCTCCGATTATGTAGTCCAGGCGGTATGACACTGACCGTATGCAGCATCCTACTCTCACCAAGAATGATGCCACAGTACAAACACAGAATGGTCAGCTTTAACAAGTGGCACAATTACTGGTGTCATTCCAAGGGGATCCAATGTCTGTCTGCTTGGGATGTCATGCTTGACAAGCCATGCTGCTGTGCCAGGGATGGCTTGCACCTGTTACCCCTGGGCGTCTGGATATTGGATAAGGCTTTTGCCGCCTCCATAGAGCCTTTCATAGGCAAGGCTGAAAAGACTAACCCACCTCCCTAGAAAACATAAGTGGAAAGAAACATAAGGGTAATGCTGCCCAATGCCAGACGTGTAAACCTCAACATGCATGCTCCCGAGGCCCTCCCCAGTATGGAAAACATTGATGTCCGTGCAGTGAAAGAAACCTGCAGCAAGGCTCCTGACAGCACACCAGCACTACCAGGTTATACCTCATATCATGCGTTATGTCCCCAAAACCTGGACCAAAACATAAAAGGAGGGGGAGTATCCATATTCAGCACAGACACCCACACGTCCAGGTAACTGACAATGCACAAAGCATCGGAGACCACCCATGTGCAACTAACCGTAGGCAAAACTGCTGTACAGTCTGTAGCATGCTACAGACCACACTCTCACACACAGGAACCCCACTCAGTCGTCTTGAAGACGCTGGACAGTATGAATGTCTCACCAAATACCAAACAAGGTACTCACAAATTACCACATTGGTGGTAATCCATTATGTATGGAAGGAGTAATCAGGGACCTAGGGACACAAGTGGACAGTAACCTGTCATGTGACATGCACATTGCCAATGTGGCTAGGAAGACTGTCTATATTGGACACCGTATCATGAAAAGATTCACATCTACGTCAAAAGAGGTCAGTGTGCCCCTATACTGTTCTCTTATCAGACCCATAATCTAGTACAATGCCTCATTTGGGATGTACCTTACCAGACTCCTGCAGCAGTTAGAAAGACCTCAAAGGTACCTCACCAAGAGGATAAAGGGTCCTAAATATTTGTCATATGCTGTCTGGCTGTAGACACCCCAGCTGTTTGCAGTCACATACTGCCTACGCAGAGGCGTTGCATGCCTGTTGTACAAGGCCATGTCCAACACAGGAGTAATGGACATGCTCCACCCCAGAAAACCCAAATCCATCAGAGCTGTGAGAGTGAGAGATGTCAAACTCAACACATAATGAAATAGGATGTGCTGGAGGGACAGATACATAACCCAGAGGCTCCCTACACCCTGGAACGGAATCCCACTCCATGTTAGGCAGAGCCCCTCACTGACTCTCTTCAACAGGAATCTTGCCAAGTGGATGGATGATCATAGATGCACACTGGGGGTCTTCACTGTGTCACGTCCAGACAGAGGCACAGTAAAGTAAATCATAAATGGCCATAATATCCACATATCAAGGGGTGGCGAAAGCCACACACACACTCTGGCTAGGCTTATAAATGCCCTATGGCGGATAGCCTAGTATGAACCTATGAACCTATGAAGATACAAATTGTACAGGACACTAAGGATAATCACAAGGCTTTCTTAACTGATGGTAGGAACCTTGTTGGGAAGTCACAGATATGCTCTGAATCACTCAAATATTACAAACAACATACCAAACACACACACATATTGCCAACATCCAACCTGACAGGTGCAGTGCAACCCCCCCCCCCAAATGCAAAATATCTATCCCAGCAGAGTGCTGGCCCCCTGACATTGCAGATGCTGAGGTAACAGCCAGCACCTACAAAGCAAAACACACAGCATCAATGGTATGAGATGGTGTCCTGAGTTGAGTCCAACATGGACTCCAAGAAGAAGAATGAAATGCCAAATAACACTACTGCTCAACGTCAGCCTTACCACAGGATATGTACCCAAAGAGCAGTGTACAACAGTGGTCCTTCTCCACAAAGGTGTTGCCTGAATGGATACTGCAAACTACCACCCCAGAATGCTGACAAGCTTGGTCTGCAAAGCTATGGAAAGGATCAGCATGTAGCTCAGACATAAAGATATTGGGGACCTACTGACACTGGACCCTACCCAGTGTGGCTTTCTTAAGTGCAGATCCTGCCCCTTAAACATGTTTGACTCATTTGAAATGGTCATTAAGGTCATTGATGAGGGGAATGTGGTCCACACAGCCTAGCTGGACCTTGCAAAAGGCTTCCATACAATACTCCACGTGTTCATTATAGATAAGCTCACCAGCTTAAATATAAACCCCTATGTCAGTATAGGGGTTGCAAACCAGACCAAGGACAGAACTGACATGGTCAGAAATGCTGCAGCCATGTCAGACTACAAACCAGATACAAATGGCATCCCACAAGGCTCGGTCCTGGGACCTCCCTTGTTTGGTATGTATGTCCCATAAGTACAGGCCAACATGGAAGGACTGTGTCTGAACAAGTTTGCAGAGGACTACAAACTGGCCACCATATCTGATCCTCCAGCTGACACAAGCATCCCACAAAAGGGCCACATAGAAACAGACAACTAGTGCCATAGCCATGTCAGCAAGCTAATTGCAGAAAAGTGTATAGCCAACCCCTGTGGATATACAGTAAGTGCCCACCAATTACCACATAGGTGTTAACCCATTAAGTACTTAAGATGTAATAAGAGACCTGAGGACACAAGTTGATAGATATCTTGCATTGGACATGCATGTGGCTGCAGTGGTTACAGAAACATACCATATACCTACCTAATCATGAAGGTAGTCAGATCTAGATCAGGGGAGGTCATTGTGGCTCTGCAGTCATCCTTCATCAGCATCACAATTGACTACAATGGCCCTGTGGGATGTACCACAGCAGACACCTCCATCAACTGGAAAGACCCCAAAAGTACCTCACCAGGAGTATCAAAGAGCTTGAACAGATGCCATGTGTTGCCTGATTAAACAAACTGCAGCTCCACACACTGCCATACTGCCCGCCCAGAGGCAAGCTGTGCCTGATGTATAAAGCCATGTCCAAGCTGGAATCAATGAACATGCTGCACCTTGTACAATCTGAATGGCAGTGAGCTATGCACATGAGAGACCTGAACCCCAGCACTGACATACATAGGACAAGCTGTACTGAATGATCCATAACACAGAAGCCACCCCCACTCTTGACTAAACTCCCAGTACAGGTCAGCCAGAGAGTCACCCAGCGACTCTCCTCAAGAGGAATCTTGATGAGTGGATGGGAGATGGTATGTTTACCCTGGGTATCACTGGTATGTCACGGGTAGACGGAGGCACAGTATACTAACCATGACATATGTCATGGCAAACTCCAGTTACAATGTGTGTCGAAGGACAAACACACTCTCTGACTAGCATTAGAAATGGCCTAGGGCACATCGCTAGTGTTTGCCAATGTCCACCTATGTTGTGGAATACACTACCTATGTTGGACAAGCCTGGTTTAAGTAGTCCATATCTGAACATAATGCAACATGGTCATATGTGCACAACTGGCCCCTAAACAGTGTGTTGTGCTCACTATGAAAATTTAAAGCAGTGATAGGACTAAAGCCCAGGATACTGTCCACCACAGTGAAAGTACTGAACCAGTACACTATATGGTACTACAGTGTTAGGTCAGTATGAAAGGATGTTGACAACTGTATGCAAAGTATCCCATGCAAACCCTGCAGGCACAGTATAATCCCTGTTGTGTTCAGACACGAAGCAGTTGGCCAGTAAGTACACAACATGACACCCAACACACAACCATAAATGTGAGATATTGTTGAAGTTCACACTTATCCACAAATGTGGTGGACTGCAGAGTTCAACATATGGAAAGCTCACACTGGGCATGCTCGCACACTTTGATAAATGAGACATATGCCAGACAACATGCCATGGAAAGGCTGAACTGGGCATGCTCACACACTTAGGCCATATCTCAGTTTAGCAGTTGGCCACACATATCTGGTATTTGTACGTGTTATTCCAGGAACCAACCACATTACAGCAATCTGCCCAGTGCACACAGTTAAATGACTACAGAGACATAAGTGATATAGTGGATCCCTCTCATATTCAAACATCTTCCACAGATACACAAGTTGTTCATAGAAACAGGAAATGCTATGACAATAAAGACCTGCAAACAGTCTATCAGCAACAAATATTGTGCATCTGACAATTAAACATATGGGTGTAGTGGTCAATACTAGGCTGTTTGCCCTAGGGAATGAAAGCTTAGCCAGAGTGTGCTTGGTGTCTGCATCCCCAGTACAGTAGGCTACTGTGCCACTGTAAAGTAGGTCACATAAGGCACCGTTTGAGGCTAGTGTGCTGTACCTCTGTCAAGCAGGGACACAGTGGAGATCCCAGGGGTTGAATTTGCTATGCCACATCCATGTTGTTGGTGTGTGCTGGAAGAGAGTTGGTGAGGACCTCTAACAGTAAGTGGGCATCAATAACAGACTGAGGGGAGCCTTATCTGCAGTGTCTGGACAATTTCACTGTCAACACGTTGTTGTGATGATTATGAGGGATTAAAGTGTCGTGCCAGTACTGTTCAGAGATGTCCTCCCTCTGTGGGCTACTGTTCTGCAATGTATTAGCTCACTCCATCTGTTGGGCAGCTCATATATGGCTGGTGTACACCTGACAGGGTGTCCTGTTGTGGAGGAGTCATGGGTATATTTGGGATAGCATGATCAATGCAAACCTTCCACATGCTCATAGAATGCAATTGTCAAGGATTATGCAGAGTGGCCTGTATACTCCCCCAGCATGGGTCCTTTGAAGTCTTCCACCCCAGTCTTCACAAGTGCAAAGCCTGCTTTTGATAAATACACTTTGTTTGCAGTGACAACCTTGCCTGGGGGTGGGGATGGGATATGGATGTCCAGAGAAAAGGTGGCTGTGGTCAGATATCAACAATGGTGGTCTACCTATGGTGTGGAACAGTGAGTACCCATGTTGCAGATGGTCAGGTGCAATATCTATTCCCCCTTGTGGCTGTGGTGAGTGGTCTTGCCATAGCACATGGACTCACAAATTGTAGTGGCTGTAGGGTAATGTTGTAGAGGCCTGAGTAGTTCCCACACACAATATACCTGTACCTGACATTAACAACTGGCATGGTGTATGTGAACACCTTCATATCTTGGCACTGTTCCCAGGGAAGCAAAGTGTGTAGGGAGGGGTGGTCTGAACTGGTTGTGTTGTGTGTTACAGGTCCTGTGGTCACGAAGCATGGTATAAAACATAACCTTCCAGTGCTGATGTGCATATTTGACCCTGAAGTAGGTGGCTGCAAATGCATATATATGCTATCCCCCACCAGACAGGTAGTAATAGATGTACATACCTCTGTATAAATAATGATGTCAGCACCCTATAAATACTGCAGGTGCAGAACAGATGCCCAGTAATTCAGATAGTGTGCTCTGCTAATGCGTCTCCCTCAAGTGTCATAATATAGTTAGGTAGGGGTTTGAATCCTGCAAATGCTCAGTGTGTGTGTGGGTGAGCAGGGTTGGTGTGTGTGCAATTCTGTGTGAAGGGAATGTCCCTTTTGGCAACTAGGAGAACACACTACAGGATGCACATTCCCCTTTCTAAACACTGATGATGTCAGCACCCTATAAGTACAGCAGGGACAGAGAAATCTCCCAGCAATGCGAATAGAGTGCTCCGCTAATGCATCCGTCTTGAGTGTCATAACATAGTTAGGTAGGGGTTTGAATCCTGCAAATGCTCATTGTGTGTGTTTGGGTGAAGGAGGGTTAGTGATGTGCAATTCTGTGTGAGAGAAATGTCCCTTTTGGCAAGTAGCAGAACACACTACAGGATGCACATTCCCCTTTCCAAACACTGATGATGTCAGCACCCTATAAGTACAGCAGGAGAAGGGAAACCTCCTAGTAATGCGGATAGCATGCTCCGCTAATGCGTCAGTCTTGAGTGTCATAACATAGTTAGGTAGGGATTTGAATCCTGCAAATGCTCAGTGTGTGTGTTTGGGTGAGGAGGGTTAGTGTGTGTGCAATTCTGTGTGAAAGAAATGTCCCTTCTGGCAACTAGCAGAACACACTACAGGATGCACATTCCCCTTTCCAAACACTGATGATGTCAGCACCCTATAAATACAGCAGGAGAAGCACCCTATAAGTACAGCAGGAGAAGGAAAAACTCCCAGTAACACAAATAGTGCGCTCCGCTAATGCATCCATCTTGAGTGTCGTAACATAGTTATGTAGAGGTTTGATTCCTGCAAGTTTGGGTGAGGGGGGTTAGTGTGTATGCAATTCTGTGTGAGAGAAATGTCCCTTTTGGCAACTAGTAGAACACACTACAGGATGCACATTCCCCTTTCCAAACACTGATGATGTCAGCACTCTATAAGTACAGCAGGAGAAGGGAAACCTCCCAGTAATGCGAATAGCGCGCTCCGCTAACACGTCCTTCTTGAGTGTCATAACATAGTTAGGTAGGGGTTTGAATCCGGCAAGTGTGTGTGTTTGGGTGAGGGAGGTTAGTGTGTGTGCAATTCTGTGTAAGAGAAATGTCCCTTTTGGCAACTAGAAAAACACACTACAGGATGCACATTCCCCTTTCTAAACACTGATGATGTCAGCACCCTATAAGTACAGCAGGAGAAGGGAAACCTCCCAGTAATGCGAATAGCGTGCTCTGCTAATGTGTCCATCTTGATGTTTATAACATAGCTAGGTAGGGGTTTGAATCCTGCAAATGGCAAGTGTGTGTGTGCAATTGCATATGTGAAAAAACTGACCCTTTTGGCAACCAGTACAACACACCAGCTGCTGCATATTCCAATCTCTACACAGAGATGATGTCAGCACCCTACAAGTACAGCAGAAGAGGGCAACTCTCCCAGTAATGCAAATAGCACGCTCTGCTACTGCGTCTCTCACTACTGTCATAGCACAGTTAGTTATGGTTTTGAATTCCACACATGCCACGTGTGTTTTGTCACACAGAATGCCCATGTGTGTGGGTTGTTGTTCACAATAATGCATGACATCGATTAAACCAGTAATGGCAATGCACACAGATGATGTATGTGTGTGCCAAATACACATATATACCTGTGACCTTCAATAGTTCCCATGTCTGACGCCTGCCACATGTGAATACATGGTATTTGCACTGGATAACATTATGACTGTGGCTTTCTGTGCAGGTGCTGCATGTGATATGTGTATATACAGTGTGAGTTGTATATGGTATCATCCTAGCAGCAAGGGATACACATCTGGTCTGGGGCATATAGTCTACATGTTCTTGATGAATAGGTGCTGCATGTTTTCACCTGTTGTGGGAGTGGTAACAATTTGTTCCATAGCAATGCAGTGACTACATGCTAGGAACCTTTCAGCTAGGGTGTTGTAGCTACAGTAATTCATCAGCATTCAGTAATACTTCAGCATTCTTGGTGAGGGTATGATGCCAACCAAGGTCAGGGTCATACCAGCCTGTGCCACATGCTCAGAGAGCCCTTCTATGTTCCCTATCATGTAGTCCAGGGAGGTACATCACAGGTCAGCCATAGTGGCACCGACAATGACTGAGTCATATGTGTCCATGCCTCTGACTGACCTGTATGCTTGTGTTATGTGGTGGACCATAGTGCCCCACGGGCATATCACTGTGACCTTCACCTTGTCCAGCCTGGTGAGCAGGACCTCACTGTACCGGAC
Organism: Protopterus annectens; assembly: GCF_019279795.1. Classification (NCBI taxonomy): domain Eukaryota; kingdom Metazoa; phylum Chordata; order Ceratodontiformes; family Protopteridae; genus Protopterus; species Protopterus annectens. The sequence continues at coordinate 1,942,133,552 of NC_056726.1, forward strand.
AATAAAGGTACCTAACACAACTGTAGCAGGTGTGTTGTCTAACCGTACAGGCTGTGACTGTATGGCACACAGGATTTGTGTGTTATGTGTTGCACGTGCTGTGTTCTGGCTTAACGTATGCCTGTGTGCCAGCTGCAGAGGTGTCTGCTGCTCAGGCAGGATGCTATTCTGAGGCTCCACGAATGCCTCAGTGTGTTCATGTGTTTGGATTGCTGTCAGTGTAGGTCTACATCAAACTGGTATTGTAGTCACTGTAGTATTTCATGCCACCTGACAGGTTATGCCAGTACTGGGTTCAGAGTGCTTAGTCCCCAATTTGGCTATGTGGTTGCATCTCATACATGTGTTGTACGTCCATGTGTAGGGGAGAGGGTTGACTGTGTACATGCGGCAGCTGTGACATTGCCACATGGCTCACATATTCCACAACTGTACCATAGAGGTGACTGACAAGTGACCTTTGCACATGCTACCATAGTATTGTGATTGCCATGGTGATTAACAGCACATAGGGCCAATGGGGAACAAGGTACAGAAGGTGAGTATGTGAGGGTGTGTGATTAGTTAGCACTGGCATATATGACTGCTCACGTGGTCAAATGCCAGGAAAGTCATATGCAATGTTTCACAGGCAACGTACATGCGAACAGGACAAACAGTGACGTTCTGTCAAGTGAGACTGGACATACATAAAGTAAGCTATGCAGATGTCACTAGGAGTCCACAGAAACTCTGTAAATCTGCATTGCAGGTGGGATCAGTGTTCCAGGGTAACTACAAGCAAACATGCATGCAAACAAAGCTACAGTAAGCAGGGCTGCATGTAGTCCATTGTACAACAAACAAGCTGTACCACTTCCAGTAGGTAACAGTGCAAATATGCAGGCACTATACACATGTACATGGAAATACACAGGTCAGATGGCCAGGGTCCAGTCTCAGCGCACACAAGTGTACAGACCATGTACCGTCAGGATGTACAATAACCGGATGGAAACCCAGGTGCTCATACCTGCAGTAATACACATGTCAAATAACAGACACTGAGCCTTCGCTCAGTGGTTCCATACTTAGTAGGATGTATGCTACCTGTCCTGCCACCACAGTATCCCTGACATTTATGGGGACTCTCCCTCCTGTGAAAGTTAGTTTTGTGTGTTGGGGCTGTCTAGCATGGTATGAGATGTGAGCTTGCAGTGCTAGGGTGCTCCTGTGTGTCCTGTACCAGTCGTGTAGTACTGCACACATATCAACATCCTCAAACATCAGCATTGCAGATTCCAGTGTGGGCAACATGCCACTTGCAGTTTACATGTCCATCATTGCATATCAATACTTTCATTACCTTATCCCCTGAGCTACCTATGTATGTGGCCTTCTGTTGACATCCTTACCACCAGTATGCAAACATGCGCAGATGATACACTATGGTACTTACCATGGGTGTAGAAAACAGTACAAGACAATCATACCCTTACTGCATCAGGCATGCTGGGATATACCCACAATTATATCAGCACACAGTACTGTTAACAACATGATACTATTACTACACGCCTATGTAGTCACCCTGTGCATCAACAACATGTTAACCTGTACCTGCACTGATGTTACAGATTGCAGGAGGTGGCACAGTTTCATCATATGCACAGGGTGTGAACTTGGTATGCCTGAGTCTGCCACTGATACCACCAATTGACATGTATGTGTATGTGTGTTGGTGAGGGACAGCAGTACAAGGTGGGGCAATGTTGATGCAGTGTGTGCGTGTATGCGGTAGCCCTAGGTGTTGTCAATTCGCATGTGTGTATGGATGCACACAGTTCCACCTCATGGCTGCCATATACCGGTGTTTGTGGACAGCCACAGACTGTACTTGCCAGGTCATACAGATCAGTGTCTCTGGCCACGGACCGGTACCTGTGCCTTGCAGGGGTGCTACGGACCGTATCCGGTACCAATCCAGACTGGGTACTGTCATCAGAAGCAGGTGTTCATTGACTGGACACAGATCCCTGTTGGGCCTGTCCAGAGCCACGTGCATGTGGTCTTCTGGGGCGGTCTGATGACAGCACAGACCCAGCATTGCTGGGGCTGCTGCTGGCACTATGGGGGTGGCCGCAGCCCTGTTGTCGTCCGCGACGACTGCCAGCTGCTGCTGTTGCTGGCATACGCCCACATTGATGCCTCAACCGTCCACCATTGCCCTGGCTCATGGACATGTAGTTGTAGAACTGATCTAATATGTCCCCACAACGTCTGTCTATGACATCGGTGAAATTACGGATGGCAGCCGCAATGTCACGCATACTGTCAGTCATGGCTGTGCGACATGCTGTCAGCTCCCTCAGACCCTGTCTGGTGTACCGTTCCATACGTGACTGTGCCTGCATGACAGCCCGAAACATAGCTGAGGTTGTAAGACCTCTGTGGGCACGTCTGACAGGGGCAGTACGCCCATGGATGCTCCCATGAGAAACCCTGGACATCTGTCTGTGTGGTACCATCTCAGGGCCATGCCCATGGCTGCTGTGTGGGGAAGCATGTGCCACAGATACCACATTACCCTGGTCAATGCCCACTGTATCCTGTCCATCACCTAGGGACATTGGTGACAAAGGTTGTATTGGCAGGATGACTGTGCGCATTGATGGGGTTGACAGCTGTGTACTGTCAATTGGCTGACCAATGACAGACCCTGGCACACCTTCCTGTGCCATTACACAGATGTCATCATTATCAGTACCCATGGCACCTGATTCAGGTTCCCTGCTGCATGACACCAGAGCAGCACCAGAACCTGTGGGAGGGAAACAGGAAACAGTTTACAATGTCTACACAATGTTACCAGTGATGCACACATGCACACATGCACAGGTGCACACATGCACACATGCACACATGCACAGGTGCACACATGCACACATGCACACATGCACACATGCACACATGCACATATGCACAGGTGCACACATGCACACATGCACACATGCACAGGTGCACACATGCACACATGCACACTACTCAGTATGCGAGATATCAACACTCAGACACAGACACACCTGCATGCATACACAGAGCACTACTAAGTGAGCCTAATATTACTATTACTATCAAGACTATTAAAGGTATTGTTAATACACACTCACCAGCATGGATAGGCTGCATTGCTGTTACACCGAAGGGACCTGCAGAAGTGAGGAAATTAATGTCAGTGGGTACAACGGTGCCATTGTTACTGAGTATGATACAGGTCAGTAGTACAACAGTTGCCTTTCACAGGTCAGCTGCTGCTATTGAGAATATCACACTTGCACATTAAACACTATGATGACAGCTACAAACCAAGGACACACCTCACACATGCATTAACTACCAGTGTACACAACAGTCAACTATACATATGGCATATTACCTGCACGCTCGTAGTCTTGGTGCTGTGTGGCTCCAGCCTCCATCATAATGCAGGTCTGCTGCTGTTGTTGTTGGCGGGCTGGAGCCACAACACTTATGAGTAGTCCCTCCAGTCTGGTGAGTGGGGGATGTGTAGCCACCCCACCACCTGTGGCAACCTGTTGCCTGTGGATATCCGACACACGCTGACATACATTTCTGATTAAATCACTGCAGTGATGCCGTACCTGCTCATATGTCCTATTATGCATGCCTATGTCATTTACCCAACGGACCAGGTCTTGCCACAGTGCAGCCCTCTCCTGCTGATTCTGTCTGGTGCGGGAAAAGAGTATTGCATAATCCTGCACCAGGCTCTGGTGTATTTCCTCATCCTCAGCTGCAGAGTACGCTGGATTGCGCTGGTGAGCCATGGTCCTGAAAAAGGAAATAACATGATATCAGCAAAATATGTCAGCAGCATTTGGCACACATACTACACATGCTACTCGACTGTTATGATACAACATATCTCACATATATAGCATCGGTCTGTCTATTGGTGGATACACATGTAAATGGCCAGGTATCAGTGCTCAGCCAACAACTGTGCAACAGTACCTGGCACACTCCATACGACATACTACCAAACCCCAGCAGTCAGAACACTGATTCAGGTCCAAAGCACCTCCTCACTCTGGGGGTTTGTACCGAGGTACTGTATGGGGTACATCATCAACTACTGTGATCTGACCACAAACTAATTGCCCTGGATATACATATCCCACCTCCACCACCAGCATAAACGACTACAGTGAATAACCTTTCAAATGCAAACTGTACACTTTGTAACACTGAGATGGTATCCTTTAAGCCCACTGGGCCAGTGGAAGACACAACCCACAATGCTGACTCCTTCACAAATTATTTCTACGGACATCTCCGAGAATGCATGGATCATGCAATCCCATATAAGACCAAGACACTCTCCACAAAGGGAAAGCATCCTGTCTGGTGGACCCCAGCCATAGACAGATTGTATAACAAAAGATTGAAGCTACTGCAAGACAGAGCATAATTCCATAAAGGGAAGGCATGTCTGATCAGCACTAGTAAAGAGCTATTTTCTCTCATACAAACATTCATGGGCAACTTTGAGAGGGAAATCACCGGGGACACTACAGATAACCACAAGGCCTTCTTCAGTTATGTTAGAAACCTGGTCAGAAACCCTCCAATATGCTCATAGTTAGTACACAACAACAAATAATTCACTGAACCCACAGATATTGGCAACATTGTGGCAGACAGGTTCAGTGCAAGTTTCCCCCCTCCCTCTCCCCCAAACTAAGACATACTTATCCCAGCTGAATGTAACCTCCCTGTCATCACAGATGTCCAGGTGAGAGCCGCCCTCAGAAAAGCAGAAAACACAGCATCAATGGGACCTGATGGTATCCCGGTTGCATGCTACATGAACTCCAAGAGGAGCTAAATACACATATAGAAGTGCTATGTAACACTAGCCTGACTACAGGATATGTACCTGTACACTGGCGTACAGCAGCAGTGGTTCCACTCCACGAAGGAGGCACCTCTACATACCAGTACAATACAACACAATACAATACATTACAATACAATACAATACAATATGCTATTGCCCCTGGGACTACAGCAGCATACTGTTCTGCTACTCTGACCATTGTGACACATGTGATGTGATGATACCTGCTCCTGTCAAACAGTTACACAGGGTGACTCATATGGCATATTACCTATCTGACTAACATTCAGCAGGGGTATGTGTGACATGTACTCATGGGGAGTCTTGCTTCTTAATGCTGTGTGGTTTATTGCAGAGTATGTCTTATCTGCGGGTAGGAACCTGTACCTCCGCCATGTGCTCTCTACTGCGGTGTCAAGGACGACACACAGCAGTCATTTAGGTTGTGGATGGTGTGAGGTATTACAATGGTTGTTGGACATCTGTCATGGGTGTGACTTAAGTATGTAAATCCAGGAGTGGTAACCTCTATGTGGGTAGTATGTGTGTACTCTGTGGTGTTGTCAGTCACTGTGCATTGGTAATGTGTTTAGGTGCATTGTCACAGTGTTGTACATGTCACTGTGTCCTTCTCCATATCTGTAGCTGTCATGTGAGGTACATACCGTGGCAGCCATTGTGTGGTGTGGAGGGGTACACTGACCTACATGCCCACAGATGACACACCATGTCTGCTGACACATACCATGTGCAGGTATTCCAGGAATAGTGTGCCACTGTGACTATCATTGGGGGGACTATTGTACACATTTATGACCCTGTTCACCCCTGACACATGCAGTAGTGGGCAGCCAATCACATATCTGGTGGTTACTGGTGTAGGTGATTTGAAATGGGGTATGGTACTCCAGTTTCGACACTGGTGTTCACTCCATGCCTTTGTCACCAGGCACCTGTTGCAATACATCTGTACACATGTGCCTCACTCAGAATATATATACATCTCTCTCTCTCTATATATATATATATAAATATCTATATCTATATCTATATATATATATATATATATATATATATATATATGTATATATATGTATATATACATATATATATATATATATATATATATATATATATATATGTCTATATATATATGTCTATATATATATATATCTATATATATATATATATGTCTGTATACATATACACATATATATATCGATGTACATATATTGCTATATATATGGAGATAGGGGGGGAGTGTAACAGAGAGGGGGTGAGAGTGACAGAGGGGGTGGGACAGGGGGAGTGTGAGATCATCATATACAGTCATATCTGTAGATAATCAGATCTGTCTGTCTATGTATATGTATATACATATATCTATATCTGTATGTGTGTATTACATATATATGTTTCTACATATTCTATCTATCTACATCTGTCTATGTATTCCTACATCCCTCTCTATCTATGTATACATATATGCATATTTTATATATATATATATATATATATATATATATATATATATATATACATATATACATATATATATATATATATATATATATATATATATACATACATACATATATTGACATACATACATATCCATATGATAGATAGGTATATCAACATGTCTGTTTACAAAACTGTATACACACACTAACATACTGCTAAACATACATAACTGTGAAACCTACTTTGTACATTGCACTACAACCTACATTCAACCTACATTGATATGTGCACATAGATGCCCTCACATACATATGTATGTACAGCCTTCACTGATAGTTGCTGTATGTCCCCTGCCCTATGCACATCTTCATATACATATGGATACAGACCAATGACACATATGGAGGGTTCACAGTATGTAGACTTTTAAAGTATTACTTTACACTACCTGTGTTTGTCACAGCTGCTTGCGTTGCCATTTGGTTTGGTGTCCTGCTGCTGCTCCAATTGGCAGATGTCAGCTTTCGACTGGGTTTTGATGACTGTTTTTGTTTGTGTATATTTTATTTTCTCTCTCTCTCTCTCTCTCTCTCCCTACCTCCAGGGGGTGCAATGAAAGTATTGCATGTGTGGACTGGGAGTACAGCATGCTTTTGTAAGTATCTGCATATGTCCATGTGATGGCCTCTGCACCAGTTGTTAGCCAGCATTTGCTAATTGCATGCAGCCAGTTGTGTACTGATTGCAGTTCTCACTGTGATTCCAGGACAGTGCTATAAAAAGGTATGTGAGATAGGCGTAGCCCTTTCAGAGTTTAAGGGCAGGGACCATGCTGGTATGCTGTGGACACTGTTCTGTGAGTGTAAAGGTTAGTATCTCTCTCATATTTCTGGCTGTGTTGTAGACTAACATTTCTCCATTCATTTCTCCAGTTTCCTGTACTAAGTGTGTATGTACACTGACACCTAAGACTACTACTACTGTTAATGTGGGTGTGTGTGCTTTCCTGTGGGACATGTGGTGTAACTGGTATATAGCAGTGGCTCTTGCACTTTGTTGCTACGGCTTCAATATTTTCCCTTTACATTCACTACTTGTATGCCTGCTAGGTGTCTTGACTGTAGTGCATTGCTGTGGCTTTGCTATTTTCCATGTACATTCACACCTTGGAATGCTTGCTATATCTGCTAGGGTGTTACTGCATGCAGTGTGGTCTGGCCATGGTGTGAGCCTTGACATCTATTAGGGTATTTGAGTATGCTGCTGAGCAGGCCCCAGAGACTCTCAGGTGCATCTTTTATCTGCCTCATGGAATGGTACATATCAGTGGGGTACACCCATTAAATTGCCTGGTATTCTGCAGTTGTGACTGTGGGTTAGCATGAGCATATGTATTACTACACTATTTCCGACGTGCAAGTGGTGCATACTTTCAGTACTTCATAGTTACCATTGCATGTGTTGTAACACCTTTCTGCCTACTGTTTGTACATTTCACAGGGAGTCTGTGGGGCATCCCTGTAACTCAGTCACTGTTGCTATGTCTAGGCTCTTAACTATTCAAATATGGCAGTGTCAGACCTCTCAAGTGTACAGATATTTGCAGGATGTCCTCATTTTTGCCTCATATTTTGGTCCATATCTCATAAACAGCTTTTTTTGGCAAATCACTCTGGGCTCAAGTCAGACTATAGTGACAAACATTTCAGTTCCGGACTTCATACCCTTCTAAACATCCAACATAGTGCAAAACCTGTTACTCTCTCAACTGTCTAAGTTTGTTGAGCAATATTTGGAATGTGTCCCTGTTTTTGGGCCTTTGCTCCACATTTTTTATTACTTAGTCCGGATGTGTTGCTGTAAGAGGTTGTGGGGTATGGGCAGTGATTATCCTGCTGTGAGTATGTGTGTGGCTTGCAAGGTGCTACAGTGACATTATTACCTACTAGCTACCAACTAGCATGGCTGTTTCTGTTCACACACTACTATTATAGAAATCCACTACATTTGACAGTAAATATACATGACATGCTTTGTGTACTACACATCCTATATTCCCTTTACATTCATTCCTACTATTACATGATATATTTATTGTAGCACAATGTTCTTAAATAACAGTCATGGCTTAGTGGTAAGTCATGAAGACTACTGTTTCCTGGGTTCAGGACTGACAGTGGGATTTTATTTTGCTTTTGAGCAGACTACAGGCCTTGTCATTCAGAGTGACTAAGGCACTTTTAAGCAGTTGTAACCGGGTTAGCGGTAGTTTGCGCGGAGCTCACGCATGTGCACTGGCATTCAGCTTCACGCACACCCGCTTACAACTGCTTAACAGTGCTTACTCTTGCGCACACCCGTGCTATTTTCTTTGAAAGAAATGAAAATGGGGAGACAGGAAAGTGGTGAAAAAGGGGTCACAAAGAGGGTAAGACAGTAGGGAAACAAGCTCGGGTTTTGCAGGAGGGATGTAGGTAAGGCCCATAGCTGCCCATTTCTTCATCAGCAACAGCTGTGCATATGTTTGTAATTTGGTGTGACATTTGAAACCTTCCACCCCTGAGAGAGGTGTAAGGACAACAGTAATACTTGTACAGCCAATTGTAATTGACAGTCTCCATGTCCAGCAGACATGTGTGCGAAATGGGCAGCTATGTATGGGGCATAATTTTTTTGTGGGTACAGAGTGCCCTTTTTTTTTTTTTTTCTTTCAGGTGAGAGTGGTATGTCAGGTACAGGAAGTCAGTATAGCTGGGGAGGTAGGTTGGGTAGGTTAACAGACAAGACAAACAAGACACATACAGGGGTGGTGTATGACACATGTGGGGGTGTTACACAATTGACGGGGATGGATGTTTGGATATCTAGAGCCCATGAGCCCACAGATGGCAACAGTGGAACTGATATCCCCACCCATGGGCAGTTGCCACTGTGCCTTCACTGCCCAGGACGGGGCTGTGCTGGGATCTGTGTAGGCCGGGCAGCAGGCTCTCCCGTTAGTTGTGCCACCCATGCCTCAAGCTGGCATAGGGGCCCAAGCAGAGCGTGCCGGATCTCCCTACGCACCACAGTCCGGACACTATGGAGGGTGAGTGGATGTTCTCCTCCGGCCACGCTTGCAGAGGGGGGACGAGCCCCATCCCCTGCAGCGCTTCCACCCACAGGTGGCACAGGGCCACCGGAGGGTCCAGCCTGGGCACTACTGCCAGGTGCACACGCCAGCTGAGGAGGGAGAGGTGGGACCGCTGGAACCCACCTTCCCTGTCGTCCTATGTTTTGCATTATGTCATGACAGTTTGGGTTAGTAACGTACAATACCATTCACAATCAGTTGTAACAGCATGTATTAGTATTCCCATTAACCAAACACCCAGATATTCAAACCATTGAACAGCAAGCATAACACATGCATATTTTGAACAGCAATACACAGTCCAACAACATGCAGGGTTGATTGATGGCAACAGGCCATCAGGTTTGGATGTATGAACAGGGCAGATGCATCAACGTACATGCAAATATGTATGAACCAACAGGACAAATGTCCAGGGGTGTTAATTGTGATTGCACATACCAGTTTCACGTGGAATGGATTATATGTGGTTATAGGGTAGGGTGAAGAAAATTTAATTAACAACTTCAAATACCAATACATATGCTGTACATTTCTAATAGCTGCAGATATATACACACTACAGTTCTGCCTACAGTTTCCTATGTGATAACTACTTCAAGTTGGTGATAGGAATGTTACTGCTACATCAATATACATTTTCATTTTTATTCATACACATTCATATCTGGCTCTGTTCAGCTACATCATCCTGCTACATTTGCTTTATATAGCTATAGACAACTGTGGATGTTTGGTATTTCAGACAACCATACTATCTGCATATTGCAGACTGAGAGCAACATATCCAGATTTTGGGATACACATTCCAGCTGCGGTACCGTTTTCAACACATGTTACTGTTTGGTTCTGCCTGTCACATTCATTTCATTCTGTACTGACTGCTGTATACTTTATTCAGGAGTTATTACTACTTTATTGGTGGATTCATAACTCTTTCTCACACTCTCTCATGTGTTTTATTTTTACAATTCAGGATGATACTTAATTCTAGGCTTTATTGACAAGTTTTACCTGTAGTTATAACAATCCTTTCCAACAGTCTCACTTCTGTCATGTTTCTGTATTTCAACAGGGATATATTTCACACGTGTTTTACCCAGCTTCTGCAGCTGTACTTTTTAGCCTGCTGCAGGTTATGCACTATTATATTACAGGTGGGACATCTTTATTTCAGACTTGTTTCATTTTTGTGTTTGGATTACAGGCTGCATCACACTTTTGTAATCAAGCACTACTTGCAAACCCTCTTACACTGTTACTTGCACATTTTATTAATTAGTGACTACACTGCACTCTTTTGCTAACTGTCATACTTATATATTTATTTACAGTTACAGGGAGAGAATTACTGACCTGCCTGGTGGCGCAACCGTGCCAGCCTATCGCCATAGGCTCTATGGTTCACAGAACGGACACCTGCAGCTGTAATATAAATAAAGTAATATTGGAATACACATCTCCATAATATCAGCTAGGTTAATTTCTTACATAAATAATTACATGTAACTTACTCAGTAGTGAGGCGTTGGGCATTTGCCGGGCCTCCTGGATCCAACTGTTCAGTTGGTCCTGCTTGCATCTCTTCAGGTCCGCATGGTGGTGATGGACCTGCTCACCAGTCCTTGGCATCCCTGTGACACTGGTGAGATCATGAGCCAACCGGTCCCACGCCTCAGCCCTATATGCTCCCCACAGGACCTGGCCCTGCATGAGTTGGGCCTCTTGATTATGGACAAGGAGCCAAACCATATATTTGGACTCCTCAATGCCCCACCTCTGTGCTCGGAAGCAACTACCCTCACCTACACCTGACATTCTGGCTGCAAGTCGGTTCTACAATCGGTTATGCTGTGTATTCCCACTTATAGGGCTTATACATGCCATTTTTCCCGCACATATCTGTGATTGGCCATTTTGGAATTGTATCAGCTTCACAAAGCCTGCTTTGTCATGCTCCTCTTTCTATTCATTCCTATATATATGCTATTACTGCATTTCTAAGTGCAACTGTCATGGCTTAGTGGTTCAGTACCTTGACTATGGTGCATGGTATCCTGGGTTCGAACCTAGCCACTGCTTTTTATATTTTATGACTGTCTACACAGGCTAGGAGGTGTGTCTGTATAAAGGCAGTTTTGTTACAGCTTGCTCAACGTTGCCCGTCGGTTAGCTTGTTGGCACGGCGCACAGCTCCACGCAAACGGGTTACACTGGTTTACGTGTCATTTGGCTGTCAGCACGCATATTACGCTTAGCTCAACTATGGGCACACAGTTTCAGCATGTTAAACCACTGATCACCTACGGGCACTCATTTTATACCTGTTAAACCACTACTCACCTACAGGCACTCATTTTATACCTGTTAAAACACTGCTCACCTACAGGCAGATGTACTCAACTTGTTAGACTGTAGCTCAGCTACAGGCACATCTGACATATTTTCTTTTTTATTATCTCACATTTCTTCAAAATACATGGCCCATTTCATTACATTTTACATAAAATATAATTTTATATGTGTACATATATGTCAGGGACTTGTTTCGTGCTTATTTCACTAAAAATAAAAACTGATGTTGTGGGGGCTTGAACCATGACTGACTGCTTTTCAGCCGACGTCTCTACTGCTACGTTATTGATTTTTGGCTTACTTTGCATATGTAGTTCTTATATGCTTTTCCACTGACTGCTAACTGTGGCTAAGCTACGGGCACGCCCGCGCAAACCAGCGCACTCACGGGCAAACATCTTTACAATTTAAAAAAATTATAAGATGTTCATTTCTACATTTTATGTTCGTAGTCTGTGGGGGCATGTGTTGTGTTTATTCACATTTACATGGACTCTGTCGTGGGGGTTTACTTTTGGGACTTTTACTCTTCTGGGGGCGTGTCCGTTTGCAGGGCTCGGCCTACGGACACACCCCCTACTGTCTTCCATGGACCATGTTAGCCTTAGGTGTGATTCAGCATGCCCTCATGCATATGCATGACATGCTGACGTCACACCGTTTAACTGCAGCCTCCGTGTAAGCCTTGTAACTCTTACACGGAGGCTTTGTGAATCCTGCCCATTGTTTGTTATAAAGTTCTTAACTTCCTTCATACTACTAAAGATTCTTTCACCTGACATATGAAATATTTTCAGTCTACTCAGGTATAATTAATGAGCTTTATTAATGTTTTATTTATTTATTTTTTTGCTTTAAGAATTTTATTATCGACCAAAATCCTTTTTGTATCTCCAGTGATTAAGAAGTATAGTCATTGTCAAGTGTCACCATGTTTTCACCCATTCTTAGTGAAGAATTAAACCTTGCTGATCTTACATTTTGGCACTATGGATCGTAGTGGAAGATTCCATTTAGAAGGAATAGTTTTGTGCACTGCTCTATGAGCCCTGTCAATTCCATATGAAATGCCTTCCTGTGAGTTCAGTGTCTGAGGTGTCCAACTAATTAGAAAGACAATCATGTTTTTATTGGGTCTATATTAAGTCAGCAAAACAGCATTACAACAAAGAGCGACAAAACATAACACACCACTTAAAACAATGCAGAGTGGGGGGCTTTGCCCCCACAGCCCCAGCCCCACACCCCCTCTAACTAAATATACCAACTCTGAGATCGCACTTCAGTGGGGTAAAGGGCAATGTCACAGCTCAGGCCAAGCGATTTTTTTCCCTGGGGAAAAATAACTGACCTGAGCTCTCGCTGTTGTTAGCTTTCTTTGTATATGTGTCAGCAAAACTGCGTTCGCTGTAATGCCATTTTGCTGACTTAACAGAGACCCATTTTCATTCTCCAATTTTTCGTGGTACTTCAAACATTCTCATATCACTTGTCCTTTCCCGTTTTACATATACAGTAACCATTTATTTTGTTTCACTCAGACTAAGTTTTTTTCCTCCTTCTCCCTACTATACACATTATTCAGAGCTGTTCCTGTTTCTTTTATACAAAAACATTTAGTTTTAGTCCTGAGTTTTAGTATTTCAATTTCAGTTTGTTTAAGACTGTTTTCTAGAAGTTTGTCAAGCTTTGGATGAAAATTATTTATCGGTAAACAAAGTTATTATAAGGATAAAAAAGAAATAAGCATCTTTTTGGATTCCATTTCTCCAGAGTGAGTTCTGATAGAGGTAATTTGTAAATTATTCCCAGGCAGATATGCTTGGAATATAATTTGACAATAAAAATCTTTCTTGAGAGAAAAATTCCTGGATAAAAGTTTACTGTGTTATTTCCAAATTTATTCTGTCAAGTTATATCTTAAAATCCAGTCAAATTCCCAGAATAAAATTAATAAAGCTGCAGAGCTCCTCAAAGATGCTGCTGCTCATCCTCCATATTGACTCCACCGTAAGCATTCATTTTCTGAGTTGCCATCCAATGTTAGCCTATTTTATTTATTTTGTTTGTATTAATTGGTTGAGTAGATTAAGTCTACTGGACTATTTTTAGGTTCATCCAGAGAATACATAAAATTACTTTTCATATCAAAAATAGCAATATTTGTGAGTTTTAACAAAGTTTTAGTCTCATTAGAATTTAGTATAGGGAAATCTGCACACACTCAGGATTAAGAGAAATTTTCTCTCAATCTGTCAGTTACTACACTTTCCCACTGATGCAAGATTAGTCTCAAATGGGATCAATCCCTTTTAGCTCAATAGCTTTATAGATCTACTTGACAGGGATGCCCGCTGTTACCCTTGGTGTTCATCTTGTTTATTAAAACATTTAATGTGTTCCTTATTCAACGATTGTCATGCTGAGGCATCACCTTACATAATAACTGGAAACAGAGTATTAGGGATAAGTCCAGATTAAATCACTTTAGCTAGCAGATCTAAAAGACTCTCTCTCTCTCTCTCTCTCTCTCTCTCTGATACCCTCCCTGTGGGAGGAATAAAGACACCTTCTTGAAGTTTCCAGTGGTTTATTCAGGTCTATATCACTTAGTCAAACTTACTATTCATTGAATACTTATTTGTCGACCCCTTTGTGTTGAAGTATCACATCAGCTAATGGACTTTTAATCAGAGTTTTTCCTAGGGAAAACCAATAGTAGGCTACCCTAGCGACCACAAAAAAAAATCATAAAACTTAAAAACCTACCCATGTGGGGGGGCTTCATACCCACACCCCCTGTAACTAAATATACCAACCTTGAGATCGCACTACAGTGGGGAAAAGGGCAAATTCTAGATGGTGGCCAACTGTTGGTTTACCCTAGGAAAAAATTCAATTAAATGTCCATTCTCTGATTTGTGACTTCGACAAAAAGGGGTTGACAAATAGGTATTCAATGAATAGTAAGGTCAACTAAGTGATATAGACCCATTTATTCAGTTAAGTAGGTAGATGGACAAGTGCTCTTTTTCTAACACATTGCATTAAACAGGTAAGTTATTTAAAGGCAGTTATAGACAATGGTGGGAGGGTCCATGAGAGCTGATTGGAGAAAAATCTGAGAGATGGAAAAACAAGGAGTCAATCCCAAAGCTTAGAGGTTAGTCCCTTATTTGAATACTCCTGGAAGAACCATGAGGGTTGACCAGCTCAGCAACCTATGGAACCCTATTCTTAGTTAAAATGTTTTATTTTTATTTTAACTTCTAACAAACAAAACATGACAACATAATATGAGCTAAAACTATAGAACTATATTTAAGAAAACACTTTGGGAAAACTTCAAGATCTTAGCGATAAAACATATATTAGCTCACAAATATGTTATTAATAGCCAAAGTAAACATTCAAATAACCTAAAGATCTGGAAACAAATTTTTAACATTATATTAGCTTAAGCTAGCGAAATCATTATTATTCTATTTTAGACTATAAAATATAACTTTTAGAAAAACCTTAATAATTACATGGGAGTATATTTAGACGGGAACTTTGTGGATATGTTATTCAAATGGTGAAAGCATTTATGTAAATATTGTATATATTTTAGATCAATGTTGTTAGAAAGTGTGTAGAAATTATTTTTGTTATTTTTATGTTATTTTTTATTTCTCTGTTTAAGTGTGTATGAAGAAGTTAAAAATAATAAAGATTTATTATTGAAAAAAAAAAGAAAACACTTTCACCTGAACTTCATCAGGTCCATCTAATAGAGTGGTTTACACTTTGAGCATTGAAAATTCCTAGTTTTACAAGGCTATCACCAGACTTTATTAGCCTGTTTTGTAATGCAGGCAACATGAGAGACCGTGTCTGCATTGTTCTTAGAAATCATTACATATATATATATATATATATATATATATATATATATATATATATATATACAGTAATTAAGTACTAAATTACCTTGGTAACTTTAGAAGATTTTTTTTAAAAAAAAAAAAAACAGTGAACAGTTGCAAAGAGGAATGTAAATCCTAAAATAAATTGGGAAAGATATTTAGCTTCACACTGTCAACATTTGAGAAAAGGAAACTTGTTGCAATGTCCAACCATGTCTTAGATAAAATTTTGTTATTAAAAGCAACCATTTTGTTTTAACAGTCGTAGACCAAATAATATCTTAGTATTTTAAGAAAGTTATCTGACTAGGTAAGACATTTAGAGAATTTAATAATGGGTGTTTATCAGATACATGAAAATGATAGATTCATAAGATTTAGTCTAAATTTTGAAAATCAATGCAAAATGATTAATCACATCAAACATATGAAGTATATCATAGTTTGGGCAGTTAGACAATATAATATAATAAATTCTGAAATAAGGTGAGAGAAAATCATTGCTCTGTTCCTTTTTTATTTTAAATGAGAGTGCACATAAATCATTACTGGATAAGGAGGTAGTCAATAGATTAGAATAAAGTACTTTAAAAGCATGTATAAACTAAGTTAGAAAATTTAGTTTGATGATAATTTAAAATAAGCTGTTACAGTTTACTGTTTTGTGCCTTTTACCTATCTATGGAGAAAAAATTGAATTAGACTCAGACAAAAAAGTATTATTAAAATCTTCAAAGTAATTATGTGATATTCATTCTGATAACAGAAGATAAGTCCTATCTGAATGGGAAAAATTAAGGAGGGACACACAGAATGAATATGGTGTGCAAATACTAATACAAAGATTTCTTATTTAATGTTTTTTAGTGCCAGAGATCAGAAATTCTTAGGATCAGTGTGATCATTATTCATTTGGTAGACTAAACCTATTCTTATGTAGTTTAGACAATGATCATAAAATACAAAAATAATATAATTGAATGATAACCATTTGAATTGTGGACACTCAAAATGTCATGTTCCAAAACATGGAAACTGAATTAAATTCAAGGTTTACATATATTAAGTTCTAGATTATCTTTTCCTGACAATATTTTCTTTTCTCCAAGGGATGCTGATCTGATAAGAGTTGATATATAAAAGTACATTGATGTGAGCGTCTTGACCCCCACAATGGGAATACAAAGGGCTTGCCATCCTCCAAATAAACCATATTTAAAGAAAAGAGCAATATTTGGTATTCACTCTTCTTCTTTACTCTTCTATATTATTGGTCTTTTTTATTATGGAACTCAGCATTGCAAGTCCTGACATTTGAAAAGGCAGCATAATTAAAATATAAACAACAAGCAATATAGGACAAAGTTGATCTGCAAAGGTTTTTTGAAAAATTGACAAAATTCATATGCTGCTGTTGCTTTATTAAGTTTTGCAAATTTTATGGCATCTCAGACTTCAATAACACTTCAATAATTCTGAAGTGGGCATCTGTTTTTTTTTTTTTCATTTGTTTTTTTGTTAGACCTCAGTGATTCTATATAATGACTCATATAATCTGGTATGGGCACATGGCATACAGACTGAAAAATGCAGCCACAAGGCAAACAAGATATATCAAAATGTACCATCCAGGATTCCATGCTTCAAATTAGGAATACAGTTACAAACCAAGTAAATTAAAACCGACTATTAAAAATCAAAAATGAAGATCACAGCTCAAAAGACTTGTTTATTGGTAAGTGCTTTCATTCATTAACATTCAATGAACTTCAACAGACAGTTTTATCAAACACGCCTCCTTATTTAAATACTCATCAAAAGTCACATGGCCAAATTCAGATCATGCTATAAGCAACCCTCCATTTTTTTAAAACATTAAATCACTAAGAATACTAAAAACTCTATACACAAACACTTTATTTGCATTTTATATAGTTCAAAATATTAAATCATCATAAATTAAAAACACATCTTAAAATATTAAAGTTAAATTAAATCTTTTATCTACATAAACTTTTAAGTTTCAATAAACACACTCTAGATCATTGGTTGTTCAGACCTGGGTAGGAACAAGCATTTAAATGAACCTGCCAGCTTAATTCTTGCCTTTCAAGTAATGAACCAGCAAGTCCCCCCCCACCAATCCCATTTTCACTTGTTCAATTACTCTAAATTTGAAACTGTGACCCAGATTTGCCTGAATGAGCTTGGCTAATGCACTTCCCTCTTTCCCTTTATTTATGCAATAAATGTGTTTGTAAATCTGTTCTCTCAACCTACGTTCAGTCTTACCCATGTAAAAACTAATACATTTTTGGCATTTTGCTATGTCCACCACTCCTTTGGTATTATAGTCATATTTATTAAATGTAACAAATTTCCTGTTCCCAATGGTGTAGTCCGTCCAACTTCAATAAACCCACATTATGGGCAGGACTCGCATTTATACATTCCTGGGTTTATACTCACTCCTCTCTGCTCATTTTCCAAAATGATCTTCAAATTAGCTCCCCTCTTGTACACTATTCTAGGTGTATGATCAATCCTATTTCTAATGTAAGTATCTTCCATCAAAATACACCAGTTCTTCACCAATATACCCCTCAGTAAATCAGACTCCATGGTGTAAGCATTAATAAAGCTCACCCCTAACATTCCATCTACCTTCTTTACAATATTGGACCCCTGGGCATGGTTTAGTGTGGCCATTAAGATGCCAGTTCACCTTAATATGTGACTAAAGAACCCATCCTCCCTCTTTATTTGGACATCATTAATTAGCTCATTAATTAAAGACATGGGATATCCCTGTTTCAAGAACATATTCTTCAAGTTAGTACATTCAGCCAAAAAGACGGCCTCCAAGGTTGTCATCCTGGCTGCTCATACTAACTGTCCTTTCACTTCTGAACATTTCTGATGTAGTGGGTGGCTACTCGTGAAATGTAAAAAGAATTAGAATACATCTTTGTCCTAAAAATCTTAGCCACATAAGACGAGTTGGCCTTGTCCTTCAATAAATTAACTTCCAAAAATGCAATTTTTTCTGTATTAAAGGAGAGGGTAAATTCTAAAAAAATTGTGCTATTATTCATTGTCCCCACTAGTTCTGTGGCAACTTCACTGTCCCCCTTGATAATAATAAAGATGCATCTAAAAATGAGTCTAATAAAATATTTTCTCCACTATTTGGTCATGTTTGAAAATAAACTCATAATCCCAAAATTATATTACTAGGTTAGCAAAACTAACTCCACAGGGGGAACCCATAGCTACCCCTTTTTTCTGAACATAAAATGACTCTTCAAACATGAAGTAGCTGTTCCTTAACATTGGGCCCAGTAATTCCTCTACTAACCGCTAGTCGGTAGAGGATGCTTCCTTCTTAAGTAAAAAGTCAGCTACCCATTCTATCCCTAACTGGTGTGGAATAACTGTATAAAGGTCTTTTACATCCACCATCAAAAAGTTGTATTTGTCATGAAAAATTAATTGATTTATAGCTTCCAAGATGGATCAAGAGTCCTTACAAATGTGTGGTTCATTCACTGCATATTTATTCAGAATGGTATCCACAACTTTTACACAGGAATATGTAATTGAATTCCATGCATCAACAACAGGACATAAAAGAGGGTTCAATACGTTTTTATGAATTTTAGGGATACTGAAAATAATAGGTATATTCAGTGCTGGCATCATTAAATAGTGATAAAGTTCCATATCTATTTGCCCATAAGTAAACACACAGAATGAATATGGTGTGCAAAGACTAATGCAAAAATGTCTTACTTAATGTTTTTTAGTGCCAGAGATCAGAAATTCTTAGGATCAGTGTGATCATTGTTCATTTGGTAAACTAAACCTATTCTTATATAGTTTAGGCAATAAACATGAAATACAAAAATAATATAATTGAATAATAACCATTTGAATTGCGGACACTCAAAATGTCATGTTCCAGAACATGGAAACTGAATTAAACTCAAGGTTTACAAATATTAAGTTCTAGATTATCTTTTCTGACAATATTTTCTTTTCTCCAAGGGATGCTGATCTGATAAGAGTTGATATATAAAAGTACATTGATGTGAGCATCTTAACCCCACAATGGGAATACATGGGGCTTGCCATCCTCCAAATAAAACATATTTAAAGAGAAGAGCAATATTTGGTATTCACTCTTCTTCTTTACTCTTCTATATTATTGGTCTTTTTTTTTTTTTTGCATTTTGGAACTCAGCATTGCAAATCCTGACATTTGGAAAGGCAGCAGAATTAAAAATATAAACAACAAACAATATAGGACAAAGTTGATCTGCAAAGGTTTTTTTGAAAGATTGCCAAAATGCATATGTTGCTGGTGCCTTATTAAGTTTTACATATGTTATGGCACCTCAAACTTCAATAACACTTCAATAATTCTGACGTGGGCATCTGTTATTTTTTTTCATTTGTTTGTTTGTTAGACCTCAATAATTCCATATAATGACTCATACAATCTGGTATGGGAACATGGCATACAGACTGAAAAATACAGCCACATGGCAAACAAGGAATATCAAAATGTACCCTCCATGATTCCATGCTTCAAATTAGGAATACAGTTACAAAACAAGTAAATTAAACCTAACTATTAAAAACCAAAAACAAAGGTCACAGCTCAAAGGACTTGTTTATTGGTAAGTGCTTTCATTTATTCACATTCAATGAACTTTTACAAACAGTTTTATCAAAGACACCCCCCTATTTAAATACCCATCAAAAGTCACATGGCCAAATTCAGATCATGTGATAAGCAACCCTCCAATTTTTAAAACATTGAATCACTAAGAATACTAAAAACTCCATACACCAACACTTTCTTTGCATTTTATACAGTTCAGAATATTAAATCATCATAAATTAAAAACACACCTTAAAGTAATAAAGTTAAATTAAATCTTATATCTACATAAACTTTTAAGTTTCAATAAAAACACCATAGAGTACTGGTTGTTCAGACCTGGGTAGGAACAAGCATTTAAATGAATCTGTCAGCATAATTCTTGCCTTTCAAGTAATAAACCGGCAGGTGCCCTCCACCTCAATCCCATTTTCACTTGTTCAATTACTCTAAATTTGAAACTGTGACCCAGATTTGCCTGAATGTGCTTGGCTAATGATGCACTTCCCTCTTTCCCCTTATTTAGCAATATATGTGTTCGTAAATCCATTCTCTCAACATACGTTCGGTCTTACCCACGTAAAAACTAATAAATGTTTGGCATTTTGCTATGTACACCACTCCTTTGGTATTATAGTCATATTTATTAACTCATTACAGTTGAGTGACATCTCCAAGTGTTTCTGCAGTTACCTCCTTACTGCGCCTCTAGGTGTCAAATATTACCTGTTCATATTTGCATTAGTAATTCCAAAACCATGTTACCTACAAGGTATCAGAATATTTTATCTTGAAGCATACATGATGACAAACACAACTGTATTGATATATGACCTCTGTCAATTAGTACTTTGTTAGGACTGTAAGGTGATAACTTAATTTTTAAAGGCTGAAGCCACACCCACTGGGAGTTAAAGGTACACACTCAAAAGAGCTCTACTGGTGGGAATGAGTTAAATGTAACAAATTTCCTGTTCCCAGTGGTGTATTCCTGTCCAACTTTGATAAACCCACATTACTGTCAGGATTCACATTTATACATTCCAGGGTTTAAACTCACTCCTCTCTTCTCTTTTCTAAAGTGGACTTCAAATTAACTCCCCTCGTGTACACTATTCTAGGTGTATGATTAATCTTATTTCTAATGTAAGTATCTTCCATCAAAATAAACCAGTTCTTCACCAATATACCCCTGAGTAAATCAGAGTCCAATGTGTAAGCAGTAATAAATCTCACTCCTAACATTCCATCTACCTTCTTTACAATATTGGACCCCTGGGGATGGATTAGTGTGTCCATTAAGGTGACAGTTCACCTTAATATGGGACTAAAGAACCCATCCTCCCTCTTTATTTGGACATCATTAATTAGCTCATGAATTAAAGACATGGGATATCCCTGTTTCAGGAACATATTCTTCAAGTTAGTACATTCAGCCAAAAAGTCGTCCTCCAAGGTTGCCATCTTGGCTGCTCGTACTAACTGTTCTTTCACTACTGAACCTTTTTGATGTAGTGGATGGCTACTCGTGAATTGTAAAAAATAATTAGAATATGTCTTCTTCCTAAAATATTAGCCACATAAGATGAGATGGCTCTGTCCTTTAATAAATTCACTTCCAGAAATGCAATTTTGTTCCATATTAAAGGAGGAGGTGAATTCTAAAAAAATAGTGCTATTATTCATTGTCCCCACTAGTTCTGTGGCAACTTCACTGTCCCCATTGATAATAATAAAGATGTCATCTAAAAAATAAGTGTAATAAAATATTTTCTCCACTATTTGGTCATTTTTGAAAATAAACTCATTCTCCCAAAATGACATTACTAGGTTTGCAAAGCTCGCTCCACAGGGGGAACCCATAGCTACCACTTTCTTCTGAACATAAAATGACCCTACAGACATGAAGTAGTTGTTCATTAAGATTGTGTCCAGTAATTCCTTTACTAACTACTGGTCAGTAGAGGATGCACCCTTCTTAAGTAAAAGGTCAACTACCCATTCCATCCTGAACTGGTGTGGAATAACCGTATAAAGGTCTTTTATATCCACCATCAAAAAGTTCTATTTGTCATGAAAAATCAATTGATTTATAGCTTCCAAAATGGACCAAGAGTCCTTACAAATCTGTGGTTCATTCAGTACACATTTTTTCAGAATGTTATCCACAACTTTTGCACAGAATATGTAATTGAATTCCGTGCATCAACAATAGGACATAAAAGAGGGTCCAGCAAGATTTTACACCATACTGAAGATAATAGGGATAATCAGTACTGGCATCATTAAATAGTGGTAAAGTTCTAGATCTATTTGCCCAAATGTAAACACACAGAATGAATACGGTGTACAATGACTAATGTCAATATTTCTTACTTAATTTTTTTTAATGTCAGAGATCAGAAATTTTTGGGATCAGTGTGATCATTATTCATTTGGTAAACTAAACCTATTCTTATATTGTTTAGACAATAATCATGAAATACAAAATGAATATAATTGAATGATAACCATTTGAATTGCGGACACTCACAATGTCAATTTCCAGAACATAGAAACTGAATTAAACTCCAGGTTTACATATATTAAGTTCTAGATTACCTTTTCTGAGAATATTTTCTTTGCTCCAAGAGATGGTGAGCTAATAAGAGTTGCTCTCTCTCTCTCTCTGTGGGCATCTTAACCCCACAATGGGAATACATGGGGCTTGCCATCCTCCAAATAAACCATATTTAAAGAGAAGAGGAATATTTGGTATTCACCCTTCTTCTTTACTCTTCTATATTATTGGTCTTTTTTTTTCTTTTCTGTATTTTGGAACTCAGTATTGCAAGTCCTGACATTTGAAAATGCAACATAATTAAAAATATAAACAAGAAACATTATAGGACAAAGTTGATCTGCAAAGTTTTTTTTTAAAGATTGCCAAAATTCATATGTTGCTGGTGCTTTATTAAGTTTTACATTGTTATGGTATCTCAGACTTCAATAACATTTCAATAATTCTGAAGTGGGCATCTGTTTTTTTTTTTTTTTCATTTGCTTGTTTGTTAGACCTTAATAATTCTATATAATGATTCATACAATCTGGTATGGGCACATGGCATACAGACTGAAAAATACAGCCACAATGCAAACAAGGAATATCAAAATGTACCCTCCAGGATTCCATGCTTCAAATTAGGAATACAGTTACAAAACAAGTAAATTAAAACTGACTATTAAAAACCAAAAACGAAGGTCACAGATCAAAGGATTTGTTTATTGGTAAGTGCTTTCATTCATTCACATTCAATGAAATTCTACAGACAGTTTTATCAAAGACAGCCTCTTATTTAAATACCCATCAAAAGTCACATGGCCAAATTCAGATCATGTAATAAGCAACCCTCCAATTTTTAAAACATTGAATCACTAAGAATACTAAAAACTCCAAACACCAGCACTTTCTTTGCATTTTATGCAGTTCAAAGTATTAAATCATCATAAATTAAAAACACACCTTAAAGTAGTAAAGTTAAATAAAATATTTTATCTACATAAACTTTTATGTTTCAATAAACACATTATAGGGCATGGGTTGTTCAGACCTAGGTAGGAACAATCATTTTAATGAATCTGCCAGCATAATTCTTGCCTTTCAAGTAATAAACCAGCAGTCCCCCCCAATCCCATTTTCACTTGCTCAATTACTCTAAATTTGAAATTGTGACCCAGCTTTGCCAGAATGTGTTTGGTTAATGCATTACCCTCTTTATTTATGCAATAAATGTGTTCATAAATCCGTTCTCTCAACTTACGTTCGGTCTTACCCACGTAAAAATGAATACATTTTTGGCATTTCACTATGTACATCACCCCTTTGGTATTATAGTCATATTTATTAAATGTAACAAATTTCCTGTTCCTAATGGTGTAGTCCCATCCAACTTCAATAAACCCACATTACATGCAGGATTCACATTTATACATTCCTGGGTTTATACTCAGTCCTCTCTGCTCCTTTTCTAAAATTGTCTTCAAATTAGCTCCCCTCTTGTACACTTTACTAGGTGTATAGTCAGTCCTATTTCTAATGTAAGTATCTTCCATCAAAATACACCAGTTCTTCACCAATATACCCTTCAGTAAATAAGAGGCCAAGGTGTAAGCAGTAATAAAGCTCACTCCTAACATTCCATCTACCTTCTTTACAATATTGGACCCCTGGGGATGGTTTAGTGCAGTCATTAAGGTGCCAGTTTACCTTAAAATGGGACTAAAGAACCCATCCTCCCTCTTTATTTGGACATCATTAATTAGCTAATCAATTAAAGACATGGGATATCCCTGTTTCAATAACATATTCTTCAAGTTAGTACATTTAGCCAAAAAGTCCAAGTTTGTCATCCTGGCTGCTCATACTAACTGTCCTTTCACTACTGAAAATTTTTGATGTAGTGGATGGCTACTTGTGAAATGTAAAAAAGAATTAGAATATGTCTTCTTCCTAAAAACCCTAACCACATAAGATGAGTTGGCCCTGTCCTTTAATAAATTCACATCCAAAAATGCAATTTTTTTCTTAATTAAAGGAGGAGGTAAATTCTAAAAAAATAGTGCTATTATTCATTGTCCCCACTAGTTCTGTGACAATTTCAGTGTCCTCCTTGATAATAATAAATATGTCATCCAAAAATGAGTATAATAAAATATTTTCTCCACTATTTAGTAATTTTTGAAAATAAACTCATCCTCCCAAAATGACATTACTAGGTTAGCAAAACTCGCTCTACAGGGAGAAACCATAGCTACCCCTTCCTTCTGAACATAAAATGACCCTTCAAACATGAAGTAGTTGTTCATTAAGATTGCGTCCAGTAATTCCTCTACTAACCACTGGTCGGATGCTCCCTTCTTAAGTAAAAGGTCAAGTACCCATTCTAATCCCTAACTGGTGTGGTCTTTTACATCCACCATCAAAAAGTTGTATTTCTCATGAAAAATCAATTGATTTATAGCTTCCAAAAAGGACCAAGAGTCCTTACAAATCTGTGGTTCATTCACTAAATATTTTTTCAGAATGGTATCCACAACTTTTGCACAGGAATATGTAATTGAATTCCTTGCGTCAACAATAGGATGTAAAAGAGGGTCCAGCAAGTTTTTATGAATTTTAGGGATAATCGGTACTGGCATCATTAAATAGTGGTAAAGTTCTAGATCTATTTGCACATATGTAAACACACAGAATGAATATGTTATACAAAGACTAATGCAAAAATTTCTTATTTAATGTTTTTTAGTGCCAGAGATTTGAAATTCTTAGGATCAGTGTGATCATTATTCATTTGGTAGACTAAACCTATTATTATGTAGTTTAGACCATAATCATGAAATACAAAAAGAATATAATTGAATGATAACCATTTGAGTTGCAGACACTCACAATGTCATGTTCCAGAACATGGAAACCAAGTTTTTATGAATTTTATGGATACCAAAGATAATAGGGATAATCAGTACTGGCATCATTAAATAGTGGTAAAGTTCTAGATCTATTTGCCCAAATGTTAACACACAGAATGAATACAGTGTACAATGACTAATGTAAATATTTCTTACTTAATTTTTTTTAATGTCAGAGATCAGAAATTCTTGGGATCAGTGTGATCATTATTCATTTGGTAAACTAAACCTATTCTTATATTGTTTAGACAATAATCATGAAATACAAAATGAATATAATTGAATGATAACCATATGAGTTGCAGACACTCACAATGTCATGTTCCAGAACATGGAAACCAAGTTTTTATGAACTTTGGGGATACCAAAGATAATAGGGATAATCAGTGCTGACATCATTAAATAGTGGTAAAGTTCCATATCTTTTTGCCCATATGTAAACATGCCCTTAATGATGTCCTTAATCCTTTGGTAAGCCTCATTAAGTTCAGATGTTCAGATGTTCAGTTAGCAATGTTAATTCTATTGGGGATGACAGTCTCAATGGGATTGAAACAATTAGTTTGGCTCATTTAGGGACAGACACCTTGGAATCAACTAACCAACATTCAGAGCTGGAAGTGAGGTGAAGTGAACGGTTGCAAATGCAGGCTGTGAATGTATCTAACATGAATGAAACTCAGCAAAATTTTCAGGCAGCAACATCAACTTCAGGGAGGAAGAAACAACCAAAGCAACCACAAAAGAACAAAGCTCAGAAGAGCAACAAATGAAACAGGTAGTGGCCAATATCAGAAGGATTAATGTGGATCAATTATCTTTGCAGGAGACTTTTGGGACTAATTATTGGCTTGCTGAATGTATGGACTCTTCCCTTGATTGCAATGGAGTGGAGTTCGTTCTCAATACACAAGGTGACTTTAACATTTTTAATTATACAGTGTTTAAAGTTGAACAAGATATTGCTGACTTGTTGGCAAAGAGGTTTATCTTTGATCCTTCTTGCAGAGCTAACTTAGCACAGACTATTTAAGACTTTAAGATTTTTGTCCGTAAACTGAATTTGGTTAATTTATTTAATAATAATGTGGATCATAAAAAAATATATATGCTATTCCAAGCACTTACAATCCACCTTTGCACCTCAGTCTTGTACATTTTGAATGAATGTGTGATATAGACTTTAGGAATTTACCGAACAAAAAGTTTTTTTTGGTTTGAACAGTAATATAACTAGGAAAGAAAGGGAAGAGCTGAACGCTTTAAAGGTAGCTGACATTAGAGTTATGAAACCGGACAAGTGTGGGGGGTTAGTTTTTATGACTAAAGAGGACTACAAGTATAGGATGTTAAACTTACTAGACACTGATAATTATGAGCTAGCATGCTTGAATGAACTTAATGAGGCTTACCGAAGGATTAAGTACTTTATTAAGGACATGTTTACTTATGGGCAAATAGATATGGAACTTTACCACTATTTAATGATATCAGCATTGATTATCCCTATTATCTTTGGTATCCCTAAAGTTCATAAAAACTTGGTGGACCCTCCTTTACGTCCTATTGTTCATGCAAGGAATTTGATTACATAATCCTGCACAAAAGTTGAGGATAACATTCTGAAAAAAATAAGTAGTGAATGAACCGCAGATTTGTAAGGACTCTTGGTCCTAAATGAAAGCTATAAATCAATTGATTTTTCATGACAAATACAACTTTTTGATGGTGGCTGTAAAAGACCTTTATACGGTTATTCCATACCAGTTAGGGATAGAATGGGTAGTTGATATCTTACTTAAGAAGGGCACATCCTCTAACGACCTATGGTTAGTAGAGGAATTGTTGGACACAATCTTAAGGAACAACTTAATGAAGAAAGGGGTAGCTATGGGTTCCCCCTGTGGAGAGAGTTTTGCAAACCTAGTAATGGCATTTTGGGAGAATGAGTTTATTTTAAAAAATGACCAAATAGTGGAGAAAAAATGTTATTATACTTGTTTTTTAGATGACATCTTTATTATCATCAAGGGGGACAATGAAGTTACCACAGAACTAGTGGGGATAATGAATAATGGCACTCATTTTTTTAGAATTTACCTCCTCCTTTAATACAGAAAAAAAATTGCATTCTTGGAAGTGAATTTATTAAAGGACAGGGCCAACTCATCTTATGTATCTAAGATTTTTAGGAAGAAGGCATATTCTAATTCTTTTTTACATTTCATGAGTAGTCACCCAATATATCAGAAATGTTCAGCAGTGAAAGGACAGTTAGTACAAGCAGCCAGGATGACAACTTTGGAGGCCGACTTTTTGACCAAATGTACTAACTTGAAAAATATGTTCTTGAAACAGGGATATCCCATGTCTTTAATTGATGAGCTAATTAAAGAGGTCCAAATAAAGAGTGAGGATGTTTTTTTTTTATTCCCATATTAAGGTGAACTGGCACCTTAATGGCCATACTAAACCATCCCCAGGGGTCTAATATTGTAAAGAAGGTAGATGGAATGTTAGGAGTGAGCTTTATTACTCCTTACACCTTGGACTCTGATTTACTAAAGGGCATACCTGTGAAGAACTGGTGTATTTTGATGGAATATACTTACATTATAAATATGATTGATCATACACCTAGAATAGTGTACAAGAGGGGAGCCAATTTGAAGACCATTTTAGAAAAGGAGCAGAGAGGAATAAGTAGAAACCCAGGAATGTATAAATGTGAATCCTGCCCGTAATGTGGGTTTATCAAAGTTGGATGGGACTACACCATTGGGAACAGGAAATTTGTTACATTTAATAAATATGACTGTAATACCAAAGGAGTGGTGTACATAGCGAAATGCCAAAAATGTATTTGTTTTTATGTGGGTAAGACCGAACGTAAGCTGAGAGACTGGATTTATGAACACATTTATTGCATAAATAAAGGGTAAGAGACAAGTACATTAGCCAAGCACGTTCAGGCAAATCTGGGTCACAGTTTCAAATTTAGAGTAATTGAACAAGTGAAAACTGGATTGAGGGGGGGACCTGCTGGTTTATTACTTGAAAGGCAAGAATTATGTTGGCAGATTCATTTAAATGCTTGTTCCTACCCAGGTCTGAACGACCAATGCTCTATAGCCTGTTTATTGAAACTTAAAAGTTTATGTAGATAAAAGATTTACTTTAACTTTAGTACTTTAAGGTGTGTTTTTAATTTATGATGATTTAATATTTTGAACTGTATAAAATGCAAATGAAGTGTTGGTGTATGGATTTTTTTAGTAGTCTTAGTGATTTAACGTTTTAAAAATTGGAGGGTTGCTTATCACATGATATGAATTTGGCCATGTGACTTTTAAACTATCTGAAGAAGTTTGTTGAATCCGAATGAATGAAAGTGCTTACCAATAAACAAGTCCTTTGAGCTGTGACCTTCGTTTTTGGTTAGGAATACAGTTGTCAGAAAAAAAGTCATCAGCAAATATGCCATCGATGTATCTCTACTATATCATCCGTGCTTGTCAGCATAAGAAGACATGTATGTCTGTAAGAAGACAAAAACAAATACAAAAGCTAATTTGACAGCAATAAGCATCCTAATAAAGATAACTCATAAAACCAAAGTTACTTGTTTAATTTGTACTTCTAATTAGTTACCATAAATTTCACTCCAATTTATAAATAAAAAATAGTGAAGTAGCAACCAACTTCAGTTTTCACAGTGGTAATGAGTTAGAACTGCATGCTATACTAGCTGCACAGTTTATTAAACTGATGTACTTACATAGCTCATGAAATAAACATTTTAGGTTGATCCAGTGAAACTATGTCTGAATAGTATTATTCAGGAAAATGTTTTATGGTGACCTGTATAAAAAGAATCCTATAGAATTGAACAAGAAACAATAGCCTAACATACTGATTATGATACCTTAAAACGTATACAGAGAAAAGGCATTTCCTATCGCTCATGAAGATGTCCCACTGAGTAATTTAATCCATTTCAGTATGCTATCTCAAATATCATTTTTGCTCATAGCATATTTCACACATGCACAAAGACACTGCTATCAGAAATGTCAAAATTCAGTGCTAGTCATGTCATTTATTCAGATATAGTTTATAAATAAAAGCCAGTGGCAGATTTAGGCCCAAGGGGTGCACACCCTACCCTTTTAATAACCTGGTACAAAAATAGCTTTTTTTCTGTTTTAACTGAAACTGGAAAATAACATGCAGAAATGGTACACAATTTTGAGCATATACCTCATTTGCCCATATATTTTCCAATTTCAACCCATACTGGCATTGTTTTGTTTATTTCTGCACTTCATCACAAATCGCAAGGGGGAATGCAAGTTGAGGAGTCAGTCAGGTGACCTGATCATTCTAAGACTGAGTGGCTCCTCCAACTGCAATTCCCAACGTGGCTGAAAAAATAACACTGGAGAGGGACACTGAGAGGAGTGAGTTGAAATGAGATGTTGAGTTGAGGAAAAAAATGAAGCAGACCAGGTATGTAATGTAAAGGACAACTACAGATTAACATACACTTTTTTTTTACATTGCTATCATTTCTTTATGTAAAAACATATTACTGTGCTTTGAAGTCACACTTACCACCACCTTTTAGCTTGCCATAATTTCAAATGCAGTAGCACTAGTACCTTGTGGTTATTAACAAGTTTGTTCGCCCCTAACACCAGTATATTGCTTTACTTTTCCACAGCTGTTTATTCCTGGAAATGCTGTTCCATTATTACGTGTTACCTAACCCATCGTCCTGCCTTCCATCCTAAATAAAAGAACATGCACAGAGGCTTAGCAACTAGTTTACTGCTACCTGTTCCTGGACAATTTTATTTTAATAGTAAAATGTAGAAAATATGTATCTTGCATGGAAAAAAGTTCATCCTGGAATTTCTCTGGCTATACCTCTCAACTGGACAGATTTTGACAGAATGTCCAGATTTTTGCCTCATATTTTTTGTGTGTTTTTCATAAATTCTGGTTTTCCAGCAAATCACTGGTAAATCATTGAAGCCTGAAGTCAAAAAATAAGGTCAGACATTTGAGTTTCAGACTTCATGCCCTTCAGAAAATTCACACTAATGCAAAATCTGTTAGTGTATCTACTTTCTAAGTTTGTAATAGCAGTATATAAAAGATGTCCATATTTTTGGTCCTTTAACCCCTCCCCCCATTACTCGTGGCATTGTCCAGATTCCTTGCTCTAAGAAGTTGAAAGGTATGTCCCTGGCTTGTAGCAGGTGTTTAAGTTTTTTTTTTTTTTTTATCCTGGCAGGATTATGAATGGGTCTAGGGGTGTCTGTTGATGAAATGACTGGTCTTGCTGTGCTGTTTAATGTGTAATGTTGGCTTTGCAAGACTGATGTGTAGTTGGGTAAATCAGTCTGAAATGCAAGTTGTAACTGCTTCTGTCCAACAAAATTTCATTAATATAACCATTATTATTTATTTTTATAATGATACGGTAAAGACAAATGCTTTAGGCAGGCAATGGGTAAGGGGTTGTTTGTTGGTGAAATTTTTCTTGACTGTTTGCTCTTGTAATTCTGTCTTTACAGGACTAACGTGTACTTGGATGAAGTAAGATAAGATACGAGCTGTGATTACTGGTTATGTGGAAAAATACTTCAATGTAACCATTATTTATTTATTTTTGAATCTGTCAGGTTCATTTCAGATACTGTGAGTTGTAATTTAAATGGGGGCTTTCTATAGATGAAACAATTGCACTGCTGTATGTTGTAATTCTTACTTTCCAGGTCTGATGTGTATTTGAGTGAAGCAAACTGGAATATATATGTTATAGCTGCTGTTTATATGAAGCAAAAATACATTAATTTAACTATTATTTTTTTATCTTGGAAGAATTAAACCATATACTGTGAGAAGGCAGTGGGTAGAGGGGCTATATTTGGATGAATTGACTGGCCCTACTGTTTGTTGATCTAATTCTAACTTTGCAGGATTAATGTCCATTTAGGTGAAGCAAGCTGGAATGCAAGCTATGATTACAGTTTCTGTGAAACAGAAAATATATTAATGTAATTATTTTTATCACAGCAGTTTCAATAAATAAATATATATAAATAATAATTATTATTTTTATCCTGGCAGGGCCAAACCAGATGCTTTATTTAAACAAAGAGTATGAGAACTTTCTGTTGATTAAATGATTGGCACTTGTATGCTGTTGTAATATGTATCTGGGTGAAGCATGCAGGAATACAAGCTGTGATTACTGTTCTGGGAAATAAATGCATAAAATGTAAAAAATATATATTTTTTTATCCTGACAAGTTTAGAGCAGATACTTTAGGCAGATCATGGTTATGGACGCTCTTTATGGATGGAATTATTTACCCTTCTGTTTTGTTGTAATTCTGGCTTTGCAGGACTAAGGTGTATTTGGTGAAGTAAAATGAATGCAAGCTGAGACTACTGTCTATGTGAAAAAATTAATGCAACCATTATTTTCTTAGTTTTTAAACTGTCAGGGTCAAATCAGATACTGTAGGCTAGATACCGGGTATGAAGACTGTAGATGAAATTATTGGCCCTTTTCTTTGCTGTTCTAATTCTAACTTTGCAGGATTAATGTATATTTGGATGAAACATTCTGGAATGCAAGCTGTGATTACTAATGTCCTTCCTTATCATTGCAGAATTGTTGCCTCTTGGAATGTCCTGCTGAGGATAGCTAACTTTCTGGCCAGCACACCAAAGCCTTTATATCTTCCAGCTGCTGTATGTCCAATGCATCAGGCTTAAGGTACATATGTGATGTAAAAGTGCCTAATCCTCAGAACATCTTTGCCACCAGTCTTAACACTGTGTTTGAATTCAGTCTGCAAGCCATTCACCCACATAGGTCCAATACTTATATGGATAAGTGCCATTTGGGTTGGATGAAGAACCCAAGGGCTTTCCAGTGCTTCTGTTAGCTACCTCTGCCATGACCCAGTTGGTGGCTGACGTAAAGCTGTCTACCAGCATGTATGCTGATTTGTGCCTACATTTGGTTCAGATGAGGTGGAGAAACCATGGACGATTATTTCAGTGGCGCCTAGAGGCTTCCCCAAATTGTTATTAGGGAACAGGCACCTAGTGCCGTCATTGAATCTAGGCAGAAGTCTGAACATCCTAGATTTGTAAAAGATGTTACTTTTCAGGAAAAAGAAAGCAGAAGACTAAGCATGTAGCCTCTCTGGCTTAGGATTACCACAAAGGATAGCAGGATTTTACTCAGAGGCTCTTTAACTTTAATGATTGTATGGCTCTTAAGCCCCCTCAATGATTACTTTTCCTGCTTCTGTTCTCTGGTCTTCCACTCCTTCCAACACCCTAGGGAATTTGATGCCTCTGATGAAGAGTTAGACCCTGGTGAGGAGTCCTTGGCTTACTCCTCTCAGATTCACTCTCCCCTTGCCCTGGGGTCTCAAGAGGAGGATTCAGTTTCTTCTGCTTCTGGTATGGAGGAATTGTCTCTTGAGGATACAGTGGTTCATGTGATAGAACACTTTAAGTGTGAGTGTTCCCAGGTTTCTGAGGATCAAAACAGATGCCATTAACTCTTGCATAGAGATTCTCCTCAGCCTTCTGCAGTCCCTCCAATGCTGCCTGCTCTCCTGAATACTTTCTCTGTAGCTTCTTAGGCTCTGACCCTCAACCTCCTACCTGTAAGAAACCAGACAGTTCCTATAAAGCTTCTGAGGCTCATCAGTTTTTATATAAAAGCCCTATATATGATCCTGCTGTTAATTATGTGGCCACTGATAAACCTTCCAAGTTGAGGGCTTCTTCTAAGCTTTTACTTTCTGATAACTGCAGCCATGCCATGGACAGATATGCTATAAAAAGTATATACCTTTGCTAAGTTAGTCTGTGGGGCTATTAATTACCAGACTCATATGATTAAGTATGTTCTGGCTTTTCTCTCCCAATTTGGGGGCATTCTGGCTTATTTGCTAGACTCAGAGAGTAAATCTTCTGCAATTTCCCTTTTGAGCTCTGCTTTTCAGGTGGCTTGTCACTATATTAAATTTAGCTATGATGCTGTTTATGCGGCCTTTATGTCAGCGGAATCTATTATGAGGAGGTATTTTTGGTTACACTCTGCTTAAAGATATCAAGGCCGAACTACTGGATTGTCCCTTAGACAGCCAGAATCTCTATGGCACTGCTGTGGCTGAACTATTTAAGACCCTTCAGGATAAGGGTAAGGTTACGCAGGATTTAAAACAAGTATTTTTCTGTCCTGTTCCTAAGTTTGAGAGAAATTATCCTTCTAAAGCTTCTTTACAGACAGCCTAAACCATGTTCTAAGGGCAGTAGAGCTTCTAGGAGAATTTTTCCAGACAAGTCTTCTCAGGGTTCTAACAGTCAAAAGCTTTCTTTGTCTGAAAAAATCTGCTACTATTTAACATTCAGTCACTCCTAACCCTCAACAAGATTCCTCTGTCTATCAGATCAACTCTTTCATTTCCTGTCTGCCAACAGATAACCACGGGTGCTTAGTTACTTTCTATTATGCAAAATCAGCAGGAAGCAGGCTTTTAATCCATGATGTTTCTGGTTCCCAGGAAAAAGGGGTCATGGAGGCCATTCTAAACCTGTCTTTTCTCAACTTCTTTCTCAAGGTTCCTTCTTTATGGATGTTGTCTCTTCAGACACATTTTGCTGTCTTACTTCCTTAAGCCTGTCTGATATCCCTGGATTTGAAGGACACTAGCCTCCACATTCCTATTTTTCATTTATTTAGGAACGTTTTACATTTCTGTCTTCCTCTCATTACCAGTTCTCTGCTTTGCCTTTCGGTCTTTCTGCAGCTCATATGTTTTTTTACAAAATGTCTGGCCCTTGTGGTAGCCTTCTGCAGACTTCAGGGAATTCAAATATTCTCTTATTTCGACTCTCATTTGATTCAAGCACCCTCCCAGAAGCTCCAGATTCATGATCTATGCTTCCTCTATGCAGTGTGGGGTTCACACTCAATATCAAAAAGTCTTTGTTGATCTCCTCTTAGGACAAAATCAAAATCTTGCTGGTGACTTCCTTTTGGCACAGACAGTGCTAATTCCCCCATGTGTTTCATCTGGTAAAGGGTAATCAGCACAAGTTACCTCACAGGATGAATCTTCTCTCACAAGACAAGGGATGTCATATTCACCCTCACTTTTCCACCCTTCAATTGATACTTTGAGTGATAGGTTTTGATTCCTTTTAGGCACTAGTGTTCTGAGGATGTATCTCAGATTTTGCAGGAGACCAGAAGCCAGAAAACCCACTACTAGAAAATCATATGTAACTAAATAGAAGAGGTTTTCCATTTAGCGTCTTAGGCATGACCTGGACCCATGTTTGTGGGGGTTCTGACAGTCTTTTCTTATTTGTATTAGTTGCTCAATTCTAGTTTGGCATATTCATGGCTTAAAATTTAATTTGTTAGCCATTTCCACTTGTCTGCCTTTGAATCCACCTTTGGTTTCTAGTTTTGAAGTCAAACAATTTTTAAAAGGTATCCTTCATACTCAGCCTCCATGAAAGCCTATTCCTCCATATTAGGATTTTAATTGTGCTCCTGCGAAAGTAACCCAGTCCCTTTTTGAGCCTCTAGTTTTTTCTTCCCTACAACGTTATACTTGGAAGACTGTTTTTCTGGTGGCTCTTACTTTTGCCAAGAGGGTCTGTGAACTTCAGGCACTCAAGGTGGCTACACCTTTTTTTTGTTTTTCAAAGGGACAGGGTGTCTCTTCATATCAATCCTTTTATGCCCAATGTGATTAAT
Organism: Protopterus annectens; assembly: GCF_019279795.1. Classification (NCBI taxonomy): domain Eukaryota; kingdom Metazoa; phylum Chordata; order Ceratodontiformes; family Protopteridae; genus Protopterus; species Protopterus annectens. Next base: position 1,942,169,234 of record NC_056726.1, read on the forward strand.
GATTTGTCCTTTAATCAGTCCATTCATCTTCATTCTTTTTTCCTTTCTCCACAAAATATTAGTGACAGGGTATTTCACACCTTGGATTTACATAGATAGCTCAAATAGTACTTTGTGAAGAAGAAAAAAAAAAACATACAGGAATTCTGAGCAGTTTTTTTCTCTTACTGCCAGGAATGTGCTTTAGGGCTGTATCTAAGCAGACAATTTCCTCCTGGATTTCTAAGGCCATTCGTTTTTGCTAGCCTTTTCATGGCAAGTAGCTTTCCCCTTTTGTTTGTGCTCATTGTACCATGGCAGCAGTATCTTCTGGTCCTTTTTATGAGGGTTCAAATACTAGATCCATCTTAGAAGCTGCTACTTGGTCTTCTATTCATATTACCAACAAACATTACAAGTTGGATATAATTTCTACAGCCAGGGGAGGTTTTGCCAGAGCCATCCTTCACGATATTTGGAGGGTTCTTCTGTGACTTCCTCCTCCCATACTTTACAGTAGCTTTTGTCCTCTCCCAAGTATAAAGAATACTGAAACAGTGATAAGGAACAATGCAATACAGTTGTGTAAGATGTTATCATAACAGTAGATGTCCTACGTCTCACTGCTGCATTATTCTGTCCATCCCCACTTATCCCTGTCATTTTCAGCCTGTCTGAGGGAGTCTTTCTTGAATCCTTTTCTTCTTCTTCCCTTTCTGGATGTACATGCTCATGCTTTCCTCTGGGGTTGATGTGCTTCTTTTGGGGCACTTTAGTTCTGAGGATTAGGTACTCATACGTTGCATATGTGCCTTACGTCTGACATGTAAGACATATGTCACCCAAAAAATGTAAAGGCTTTGGTTTGCTGGCCGAATATTTGGCTGTCCTAGACAGGATCTCCCAAGAGTGAGCAATACTGGAATGGTGATAAGGAAGGACATCAGCAATCACAGCTTGTATTTCAGCCTGCTTCATCCAAATGCACATTAATCCTGCAAAATTAGAATAGAGCAAAAGTACATTAATGTAACAATTACCTTTTTATCACAGTAGGGTCAATAGCTAAATAAAATATATATTGTTTTTATCCTGGCATGTTCAAACCACACATGCTGGGTAGACAATGGGTTTTAGACCTGTTTGCAGATGAAATGACTGGCCTCTGCTGTTTGCCATTGTAATTCTAGCTTTGTAAAATTAATATGTATTTGGGTGAAGCAAGCTAGAACACAAACTCTGATTACCGTTCTGTGAAACAAAATGTCCAAAATGTAATAATTATTTTTTATCTTGGCAAGATCAAAACAGATACTGTGGGTAGGCAATGGGTATGGGTAATGTCTATGAATGAAATGCCTGGCTCATGCATTTTGCTGCTGTAATTATAACTTTGCAGGGCTAAGGTTTATTTATGTGAGGCAACTTGGAATATAAGCAGTGATTACTGATCCAGTGAAAAAAAAGCTACATTAATGTAGTAATTATTTTTCTTTTTATCTTGGGAGGGTCAAACTAGATACTTGAGGTTGACAATGGGTATGGGGCTGTCTGTGGTTGAAATGATTTGTGTTCTGTTGAGGAAAACTTTTGGGGTATTTTTTTTCAGAAACTTAAATGAGATCATCGGATCATAGATTCATAGCAATTTACTAGGATACTGGCCCTGAGGCCCTTATAAACCTAGCCAATAAATTAGCCCAAGTTCTCACAAATCAGCACCTAATGCCCCTGTCCAGCAAGGACACAGGTGGAATCCCAGGGGTGTATTTTCTATTTCCCATCCAGTCATCCAGGTTCCTCTTAAAGAGGTATAATGAAGTGCTCTGCTTGATGTGGAGACAGAGTCTATTCTACAGATGGGGAGTGTCTGGGAGACAAATCTGTCCCGCCAGCAAGTCCTATTGATGTCGCAGACCAAGTTGAGATTTTGTGTGCAGGTGACACGAGTGGAGTTTGGCTTGCAGATATGCAGCAATTTCATCAAGGTGGGGTCAAAGATTACTCTGCATGCCAGACACCTCTAAGGAGTCTGCATAAGATGGAGTAGAGTGACAGGGCTTTTAGCCTATCCATGTAGGATAGATTTTTGAAGCCCTAGATTCTCCTGGTCAGGAACTTCTGTGGATTCACCAGCTGCTGCATGTGCTTCGCAAGGTACATGCAGAAAGAGGTATTATACTCGATGATGGGCCTGATAAGGGAGGAATACAGGGAAGTTATGACATCCTTGTTCCTGGAAGAAATACCCTTACTAATGGAGTGAGCCATGTAGAAAGCTCTCCATACAATGGAGGCAACATGGTGGACAAAAGTTAGTTTGTTTTCAACTTGGTTGCCCATATCCCTCACAGTTACTTGCATGTTTTCTACGTTGTTATTAATGTGATCATTTATGGAGACATCACTCTCCCCAAAGGGGAATGATGATGCATTTTTTGGCATTTATTTGGACGCCATGTTTTTGGCATCAGTCATTTGTCTGGGTGGGAACCTCTTGTAGTATGTCTACATCACTAGGGGAGTTGATGACAGTGTCCAGCTTACAGTCATCTGCAAACTTGGTCATCCATAGACCTCTGTTTTTGGCTTGCACCTCAGAAAAGTATATCCCAAACAGTAGGGGCCCCAAGGCTGATCCCTGGGGTACAATGCTCATTACTGGTCTGCTACTTGAGGTAGCTTCCCCTATTTTGTCTGGGTGAGTTCTATCAATGAGCCAGTTAGCTGCCCATCTGGTCACATATGGATTTATGCCAAGCTGGGAAAGTTTATCTATTATGCCCGAGAGGAGAATAGTGTTGAAGGCCTTGGCCAGCTCACGGTAGGTGGAGTGCACTGTCTTCCCCTCATCTATGTCTTTGGTAACTGACTCAAAGAAGTCTATCAGAGTTAACAAGCATGATCTCCCCTTGACAAAACCAAACTGTGAGGGGTCAAGCATTTGGAGGTTGCTGATATCCTTGTTAACGCTGTCCATGATAATGCATTCCATGGCTTTGCAAATCAGTCTAGTTAGGCTGATGGGTCTATAATTGTCTGGATCGGTGGATGCGCCACCTTTGTGCAGAAGGATGATGGTGGCCATCGTCCATTGAACTGGGTTGAAACCAGTACTCTGGCTTAGGTTGAATAGGGTGTCTAATGGTGCTGTGAGTTTCTGCCTGAGTTGATGCAAGATGCAGCCTGGGATGTTATCAGGTCCCATAGAAGCTGTGTTTTTACCTTTGAGAGGGTGGTAATGACTTGTTCCCTAGAGATAAGTGGTGGTGGGCAGGTGCTGAGGATATCCTGGATTAATGATGGGGAGACAGACGGGTGAAGTTTTCACTGAACCTGTCTGCCAGCATGTTGGCTATATCTACAGCATTTGTGTACATGGTGTCCTTTACCATCAGTTCTGAGCAAATGTGGGTGTTTACCCCTAGATTTTGGATGTATGTGAAGAAGGCCTTATGATTGTCTTTAGTAGATGTGGCCAGTTTGGACTTGAAGTTAGCTTTGGAGGACTTCACTAATACCCTTATTTGCCAGTTTAGGCCAAGGAGAGATTGCTTCCAATTTGGCACCTGTTCCTTCTTAGTCCTGGACAGCAATTTTTTCCATTTGTTGTAGAATTTATTTATAGCCAGTGTCAACCAGACAGGTTTACTCTTCATTGAAGAGGAGGATTTTATCCTGTCAGATACTGCTGAGTCCATGCATTTATATAAATGGTCATACAGTACTTTGGTTTAGGTTGCACATTAGTTCCAGTTCCTAGTGTTGGGGAGGGTGCTGTGAAGATGTTTAGACCTTCCCTCATGAGGTTGTAATCAGCTCTGGAGAAGTTTTTTTTTTGTTTAGCCCTAGCTGGGGGGGGGGGGTAAGGGGAGATGGTGACTTTGCAGGTGACTGTTATGTGGTCTGATCTTAGCAGGGATGATGACACCATGGGGATGCTACAGTGGTTTTCTATGCTGGTTAGTAGCAAGTCCAAGATGTTGTCACCTCCTGTGGGGTGTCAACCAGCTGGTCTGAGGCATTGGCATTAATGAAATCAAGGAATCTTTGAGCATTTGTGTTCTGGCTCAAGTAATTCTTTCAGTCAATGGTTGAGTAATTAAAATCACCCAGGATTAGAAAATAGGGCTGAATCTTAATAGATTCAAGGAGGTCCAGATAGGTGGCATGGGAGTCCTGGGTGAATGTTGGGGGCCTGTAGCTAACTATGATTTGAACAGGGGTCTTGTCAACTGTTAACTACACCTGGAGCATCTCCTATGTGTCATACTGTTTGACCAGTCTAGATGTGTGTATATATTTAATGTATATTGAAACACCATGTCCTTTGGCTTTCCTACCCTCAATTTGGGGTCTGTATGTATGATAGGATGAGTAACTAGATAAGGCTGGGGTGCTCCCTGCAGCTTTGAACCAGGTTTCTGTGACTGCACAAATGTCAGCATCTTCCAGGTTTAAGAATGCTTGCAATTACTACAGTTTCATGTTGAAACTGCTAGCGTTCAGCAGCATGACCTTTAAATAGCATTTAGATGAGATTCTCATGTTTGTAGTTTTGACCTCAAGACATAGCCTAAATAAAGCACTATGGGGGAGGCAACAGCCTTTGCCAGAAGCGTAAAGCCTAAGGGAGACAGATGCAGGCCATCTCTGGCAAAGCATCGTGGTCTGTCAGTCATGTCTTCCAAGGCCAACAGATACTCGATCCCCTTAGAATGATGCCAGAATGTAATCCAGTTGTTAAAGTCAATCATTTTTTTGTTTGCATTGAGGCATCATTCTGGTAGAAGGTAGAATGCTGCTTAAGGCTAGTGACATACCTGCCTGAAACACATATTCAGTGAGCTCGATCATGTCTCTCTTCATATAGTCTAGAGAGATACATCTCAAGTCATTCACACCAACAAGTACTATGACAGAGTCATAGCAGCACTTGTTGAAGGACTTGACTACATGGGTGATGGGGCAGATTCTGGTACCTGATAAAAACATACAGTGACTTTCTCCTTATCCAGCCTGGTGAAGGGCACATCTGTATGTATTACACTGGAGTCTCCTATGATTAATATATTGGGTTTATGGTTAAGCCTTGATGGCTATGAGGCACAGGTGTGAGAACTATGTGTGGTGTGTGGTGTGGTAGGCTGTGGAGTTTGTTTGTGTTTTTGTCTCAGAGGTCTATTTTGTTTAGATATTTATTGATACATTCATTCTTGTTTATACTTGCTGCTACATAACATTAAAGCAGACTTTTGGTTATATTGTTCTGTGATATGCTACAATGGTTGCATATGTTTTCATGGAGTTCCTTAAGTTGCTGTACTGTTATCAGTTATTCAGTGCTTTCAGAGAAATCATTATTTATTTAAAAAATGAATTTACTGTGGACTTGCTTTTGTAATGTTGCCTACACTGGGACTCTCTGCTAAGATATCATATTGATTATGCAAACATGCCACTGCGAAATAGGGACTGTCACTTGCCATGGTTATCCAAATCTCACCCAAGTATGTGTTGAAGCAGCAAGTACTGTCTGTGAATCTGCTGTATGCTGGATAGGAGATACTATCTCCACTATTACAGCTAGACCACAGTGATGTGCAACAGATTATATATACTATATATATTGTTGAGTTTTCACATATGCTGTCAGAGTATTTTACTGTGTCTATTAGTTATCATTTCCTCTTCTATGAGGTGACCTCCCTGGTGTTAGTGGGGAGGATTGAGGCTCCTTGATTGCTGGGCCAGGGCACGGTCATCACAGGTAGTATCCCAGATTATATGCAGTCACACAGGCATGTAGTGTATCATTACATTACTACTGTTGACAGTGCTTTCCCAAGTAAGAGTAGATTGCAGATTGTAGTACTGGAACCAAACACCCCTGCATGCAAAGATGGACTCTGAGTCCTCACTATCGTGTTCTTGGTGTGTGCACTGTGTGTCAAGTATTTGCTACTGGATATTGATCTGACATGTGGATATTAACTGTAGACTACTGTGTGTATAGAACATGTCATTGAGGGCTGCTGTCTTGTAGTTATGGCATAGTTATCAGTTTCAGATGTCTATCTGTCAACACATTCATCCTAATGCATAACCAGTTGGCTAGCTGTTGTCTGTCTGTCCTCTGTACAGATGTGGAGATGTCAGGTATCCATCTTGGCTGCATACAGGCAATCTATGCTTGAGTGACACTGACATGTCTGCCCAGCTGTGTTATGAATGCCACAGCTAGGAATCCCCACCCTGTACTCACCACATGCCATGGATACCTCAACTACACTACCACAGTCAACAGAACATGCTTGGGTACAGGTCTCCAAGACAGACACTGACCATGTTATGTAATAGATGTTGCGTACATGTCAGTTAGAGCACCTCACTGGCCCTCTGCAAGAGGTAACTAGAAGATTGGATGCTGCATTTAACTCTCACCCTGAGGATCACTCCCGTGGCATCAGTTGATAGATGGCCTGCTGGCAAATGCCAGGTAGCATGATACCACTGTATCCACATCCCCTACTCCTCCCATCTCTCCATGGACAATATCCTGGTACACACCTATGAACACCTGCACCTATGGACCCCAGTACTGACAAATGTGTCATTGTGCATTACTGAGAATAACAGTGTCTGTGTGTTTGTAAACCTGTAGTTGATAATACCCTGAGGCCCTTCACACCCACCATACCTCCCATTGCCATAGTTAGAAATGGCTGCTGCTGTAATGGACATTAAATGTACCTTGTTACACTCTTCACCCTATGGGCTACCTGGAGCTTGCAGTACCAGCCCAACACTGTTGTACAAATGGGTAGATAGTCATGGGTTACCCTCTGAGTCCTGGCAAGTGTGTGTATGTGTGCAAGTGTGTATATTTGTAGGATACAGCATTCTGAGGCCACCTTCTCCTAATGCAATACACCTTGCCACACAGTATAAGGGATAGTGATGTCTCTGACCACAGGAGAGCCATGACAAAGCATCACCCTACTATCCCTGTGGCATGTGCAATAGATGCATATTCCTGTGGTAGCACTCTTAAGATAGACAAGGGGTTGTATTGCAGTCCTGGTCAATGTGTGATGGTGGGTATGTCAGAATATTATCATGGGTTTCAGTGACTACAATATCGGGTGCTGGGTATACTCTCTTTACACCATGGTACCCCCAGTACATGTCCCAAGGTCCACTGTATGGGGACCACTGTCACCATCAACCATACAAGTAAATGATTACACTATCCAGCACAATGATGCATGTGCTGTGTGCAACTTATCTGTAGCAGAATGGACGCACTGACAAGGTAGTTAGCACTAATAAACCCAGGTCTCTCAGATGTGTGTGTATGACTGTTATGTGTTTGTCAATGTGTATATGACAGTATGTCACACTATGTATTGTTCATAAAAAACAGTACATCCCCCATTACCAACTGTACAAAGCCTGGTGATGTTCCTAACTTAACAAGTAACCTGGGACACATCTCATCCTAAAAGCTGTGTGGTGTGTGCAATTAAGGCCACACACATTAGTGGGAATAAGTACCTAGGTAGGGGTTCTAGTTTCAGTGTTGCCAAGTAAGAGTGTGTGTGTATGTGAAGGGATTTACTTCAGTTTGCAGAAAATACATGTCCCAGGAGGTCATCTGTTTAAGAACTGACTGGCAAATGCGAACATTTCACAGCTATCATCTTGTGGAAATTCATTCCATCACAACTAGTAGTAGATGTGCAAATGCCCCCTTCCCCACTGTATATCTGTACAACGATACTGGGGTTGGTATATATAGCTGGGTGTGGATCTTGTGGATACAGCCACCATCGTTATGGTTATTGTTGAGCGTAACCCCCTGCTTAGTCGGCTGTAATACTATACAGTTCATGTTAACAGGTTAAGTAGTTGTCAATCACACTATCTGTGGTTCTACACCACTCACACCCTCCAAAGGGTAGGGCTGTTCCACCCACACCAGCACACCTATGTTTACCAAGCTGAGGACTGCACTACATTGGGGAAGGGATCATATACCCTGCCAGTACCATCGTCAATAACATTAAACTAGCAGACTGATTATTTACCAATGTGATGTTGTGCTTATTCTGTCTTGGTGGAATTACATAGGCTAAAATGGGTTCCTTGCAAAAGTCCCTACATCCATGTGTACAGTATTCTTTGAGTAGCATTTATATTATGCTGTTGAAAACTCAAACTGTCGACAGCATAATAATCAACACGAAAATGTCGAAACCCCTGAACATCAAACACACAAAAAAAAAACAAAAAAAAAAAAAACACCCAAACACAACACAAACTGCTCTATGCAGGAGGGAAATCCCCCTGCACCCCCCACACTCCCGCTACTTAAATATACCACCTCTGAGATCACACTACATTCCAGTAAATGGAAATCTCCCCTTATGGAGATTTCTGTTTACATGCACAATGACTTTCACTTTCGACATTTTGGTGCCGACAATATCAGCATCGATACTGTCGGCCTTCGATAGGGTGAAATAGACCCCTTTGTGTATTGTAATAGCACCAAAGCCTCTGTGTGTGTGTGTTAAACACAAACGTGGTGTATACCACCCAGTACACTTACCATTGTCCATTGTAGAAGGGCTGCTGCCATCAGCCACCATGCACTCACCTGTATACTCCCCTCAGACCTATCAGGCATGTGGCACATGCAGTAACTGTTATACAGACCTGTGACTTGTGTTCAGCTTTACCCAGGATATGGCACAGTCAAGGTGTCACCACAGTGCCATACTCCTTGTAGGAAACAATAGCAGACCAACATCCTGCTGACACATAGACATCTACAACTCCAACAGAATACATTATGGAGACCACAATCACTCAGTGTTAATAACAGCTATAATGCATCGTGGCTGGACAGCTACACATCCTGATATGTAGGCATTAAACTTTAATGCTGAAAACATGTTACACATCATTACATTGGTACACCATAGTACAGTCACCTTGTACATCAGAACCATATTAGCCTGTCCCTGCATTGATGTTATGGATGACAGGGATTTGGCACAGGTATCATCATATGAACAGGATACATTGTGGGTTTGCCAGAGAGCTAGGCTGAGCCATTTGTTTGACATCACGTGTGTGTGTGTGTTAGGGGGTTTCATTATTAATTGGCCTGTGCAGATTTGGTGTGTGTAGGTATGGGGTTGCCCTAGCTGTGTTGGTGATGTGTGTGTGTGTGTGTGTGTGTGTGTGTGTGTGTGTGTGTGTGTGTGTGTGTGTGTGTGTGTGTGTGTGTGTGTGTGTATGCATGCACACAGCTCTGGCATGTGGCTGCCCTATACAGAGGTTTGTTGGACAGCTGCAGACCATACCTGGCAGGGTGTGTAGTTCAGTGTCTCTGGCTATGGACATGAGAACTGTGCCTGCCAGGGGTTCCATGGGCACTACCAGGTACAAACCAAGATATGGTATTCTCCCTGATGATGACATATGTCCGCTGGATTCGGGTCCCTCTTGGGACCATTCAGGGACATGTGCACATGGCCTGCTATGTTGTGGTGTGGACAGTGCCCCCCCTGCAGTGCAGGTGCTGGTATTGCCACTAGGGGAGCAGCCCTGACTTGTTGCATGTCCACATCAACCTCCACCTGTTGGTGTTGCTGGCCTACATCCATGTGGCTGTCACACTACTCCCACCATATGCTCAAGCACAGACATTCCACGGTAAAGGACTCCCATCATCTCACCCAACCATCTATCCAGGACCTTTGAAAAATAATGATGGGCACCTGCAAGATCACGGATGTTGTCAATAACAGCAAAATGAGTAGCCCTCTGGAGCCTCAGACCTTGTCTGCTATAATGTTCCATACATGCCTGTACCTGTAGCCCTCTGGAGCCTCAGACCCTGTCTGCTATAATGTTCCATATGTGCCTGTACCTCCATGATGGCCTGAAACATGCATCTGGTGACACCAGCTGTGGCACTTCTGCCAGGGTCATGATGACCAGCAGTCCTCCTATGAGCACCCCTGTACATCTGCCTGTGTAGTACCTCACCAGGCATCTGGCTATGGCTGCTTTGTCATGACACATGTGCCATAGTCACCATACTGTCCTGTCCTATGCCACCACCCAACAATTATCCCTCATCTATGGCCACTGGAGATGGGGTATGTATAGGTAATGTGACTTTGTGTGGGGATGGAGTGGATAATAGTGGGATGTCAAACAATGGCACAGCTTCAGCCCCTGACAACCCTGCCTGTACGTCAACACACCTATCATCATTGTCAGAGTCTGTATGGACACTAACATCAGTTTGCCTGCAGGAGAGACCCTGGCCCACCTCACCACCTGTGAGGGGAAAACAAGAAATGTACTTTAAGACTTATATGTCATTGCTTAACTGTATATATACACACACACACACACACACACACACACACACACACACACACACACACACACACACACACACACACACACACACACTTACAGATGAGGTTGCACAAAGATATTACACACAGACCCCTCATTACCCATCTGTCAACATGCTTGATATATGGCACTCAACAGCATGCACTGCAGCTATAGTCAATACCTGTTACCAACATTATACATCTCTGAGATGCATAAGTTCTGTTAGTAGGTGATGCCCCTTACCCTGGAAAACACTTCATCCATATACGCAGTATTGCTATGCACCTGTTCAGCACCCTGGCATGTATTGTGCACCATACCTCACAGGTGTACACGCCATTGCTGAATGTGTATATGTGTGGCAGTTATGTTTGCTCTGCTGCTCACAGCCCCTATGTGTTTGTCCAACACATACCTGGGATCATATGTGGACAGATGTCAATAGTGAATGCCTGATGTCTGGTTTGCAGATCTCATCATCAGCGGTGCATGTATGACCAATAAAATACAATTACACTACCAACATTCAAACCTTACTGTGGCTATGAGGAGTGTACACACCCTTATTGATATGGTACCCTCTTCCCTGATATGCCATGGGGGCACAATACTGTATATGCTAACATTACATGAACCTGATATGTGGCATATGACCTGTGAAATCAAATGCAGTATCAAACAAATGTGTTAGTTGTGCAGATGCTGATTGAGATGCATAAAATATGTGGGTGCATAAGTGTGCACACCCTTAACATGATGGTTTGTGGCACCAACTGTTAAGTGTACTACAGCAGTCACAATTCCTGGAAGGGGTATACTAACATAGCCCATCTGCACTTGCCAGTATTTGGACACTCTGCCCTACAAATGTCCCCCAAGTCTGTAAGATTGCAAGGTCAGCTCATGTGCACAGCCGTTGGAGGTCACACAGTGCCTTCACTATTGCTGTGGAGTCAGGATTATGTCTGCCACAATTCATGACCTTGACTGTGTGCAGATACAGCCATTCTTAGTGAGCTTTGGATGTCTGTTTCAGTTCACTGTTGTGTTTCAGGATGACACCCCTCCCCATCCTCAGCCTTTTTGCAATGCTTGACAACTATGGGCTACACAAGTGTCATTTTGCAGGGTCCCAAATTCAAAACACCATGCTTACTGACTTAGTCCCTGCTAATGAACGACAAACATACAGATGTACACTGGCACCAGCAAGGTACAGATGGGGATGGTGGGCATGAGGTGGAGTGAGGTGTTGCTTGTGCAGCACATGTTTCAAACTTGGTCTTGGTACACCATTACACATTGCAATACATGCCTTTGGAGGACTTTTGATGTTATGCATATGCTACCTGTAGAGAGTCCTGACTGATGTTTTGTGTGGAACAACTGTCCCATCTGATTACCCTAACCCATTGGCCACAGTTATGCAGAGTCCAGGCGATTGTTGACACAGGTACTGCACAGCCAATACTTGCTAGAAATTCCTGCAACTCCCTCAGTGTTGCGACATGTTTTTAGGCATCCTCCATGACCAGTTTGCAACATGTCATCATCTGTCTTGGATGGGCATCTGTTTATTTTATACATTAATGTTGTCCCATACTTCCGCTTCACATACATGACTGTCTTCACTGTTTGCCATGGTATATGCAATGGTGAATTAAGGCTACATGTCCCACTACTGCATGCTACCTGTTGGGTATGGGATCCATTCCATGGCTTGTAAGATGCGTGCAAGCCACGCCTGCCTCTGTTGCAGGTGACTGGGCAAATGTGATGGACATACGTCTTGGACAGCAGACCATTTCTTGGTGTGACATTGAGGACCTGTACTTGCTGGAAGGTGCATACTCATGAAGAGTGAATGCTGTCAGTACCTCAAAAGCTGCTTCCACAATATGTTAGTTGGAGTGTGTGCACACATATGTTTCCAGTGTTTGATAATGTATGTATTCCCCATATTTGTAGTCCTAACATAGGATTCCATATTACACATTCATTGCTCATGTTAGGACCACATTACAGGTTGTACGGGTTGTGGAAGGTGGTATTGTGATATGCCGTTGTGTAGATTTATAACAGTTGCCATTGTAATAGTGGTATATACACTGTTGTAGCACTGTATAATGGTGATGTTTCAGATATGTTCCTACTGTAGGCCATTTGTCCCACCATTATGTTCATCTCTGTGCACACATCTTGCAATGATTGTTAGTTATATTGCAGGACTCATGCATATACTTCAGATATGCCACCATGGTGACCACTGTGATGCAGTGCAGTTAACAGCAACAATAAGTAAACAAGTACAGCATGCATTATGGGTAGGTGTATTAAATGTGTGCATGGCAAATACCATGGACATAACATGGTCGGTGTATTGGTAAACCTGAACAAATAATAACATACTCACCAGCTACAGGCTGCTGCTCCAGAGGTATACCAGAGGGACCTACATAGTTGTGTGAGATATGTGATGTTAGTAGCCACACCTGTGGCATTGGTATAGGGTGGGAGCAACATTTCAGTACATCAACAGTACAAACCGACAATATTACAGATTATGCACATCTGTTCATTACTACATTGCAGCAACAGACTATATATATTTTATCTCACATATGCATGATTAAACTCTACAGATGCAGATGTATAAGCAACAGTGGTCTACTGATGTGCCCTGTGGCCTTAACTGCATGCTCCTTGTCCATTGTGTGGGTAGCACCCACCTCCACAATGCTATCTGCTGGGTCTTGTCTTTGCTGGCTGGCAGGTTCCTCGAGGCTGGCGAGGAGCTCCTCAACATGTGTCAGGTGGGGGCTGGATGGCAGCACCCTGACAGGCGTAGCGGATGAGGTCAGTGCACTGATGTTGGACTGCTCATAACTGCAGTAATGCAGGCCGATATAATTTACCCTGTGGACGAGCTCGTTCCCCAGGGCAGTCCTCTCCTGCAGATCATGGGCTGTATGGCCAAATAGGGTTTGGTAGTGCTGCACCAGGTAGTGGATTATGACATCATTTTCCAGGGGGGAATAAACTGGCAAACACTCTCTAGATATGGTGCCTGAAAGACATAAAGAGGAAAAAATGTCTGACTACCTCATACTGCATGGGTATCATAGATGTTAATTGATATCTCTATCTCCCCCCACCATATCTGCAACAATAATCTGAACTCACAACTCAATGGGTATGTTTACAGAAAACCTACTGTTGGGACATATATCATATTGTACGACAAATTGTGCAATGTGTTTCTAGTCATGTTCCATGTTGAAACATTATCATTGGTGGCCTGTTTTTAAAAATGTCACCTACATGCCATTGTAAGGGCCACTATGGTTCCATATATGCACGTGTTCTGTTTGCTATGTGACTGATCCAAATATGGTGTTTTGTGTTAATGGGGATATTTATGTATGCTGTTAGAAGCAATCCTGGATTGTGTGGACTATTACTACCTACATATGTTCTATAACTGTGACAGAATAGCATGTATGGGAAGCCTGTTCCTAGCAGAACCACCTCTCCCACCTCATTTGGACATGTTACCAGGCCACAGCACATCTGGGACCCAACCTGGGACCTCATCACCTGCCGGTACTGCACTACCTTCAGGTGGAACCACCTCAGGGGATGGTGTTTGTTCCCCCCCTGGGAGCACACACAGACAGGATCCTGTCATCTGAAGTCAGGTCCAGGGTCTGATGCATAGAAAACTCCACAGAGACTTGGAGGATGTGCTTCACCACCTTGAGGCCCTTGGTACACAATTACAGGGTCCACATGCTCCTCCTGCTCAGCCCCCAGCTCAGGCACCTTCAGGGCCATAACAGTGCAGTTGTGACTGCCCATGGGTGTGGTCCTTGGTCCCACTGTTTTCATTTGGGGGCTCATGGGCTTCCACTTTCCAAACACAACTCCCTATCCAAGGTGTTTACCCACCACATGTGTCATATACTGCCCCTGTATGCTGCCTTGTCTGTCTTCCAACCCAACCTGCCTCCCCAAATATACCTACTATCCTTCCCCAACATACAAATGTCACCTTCACAAACAAGGCCAATGTCTTCCCAACACGGATTTCACACCAGACATAACTGTCCATTTCTCACCCACTTACTACTGTATATATATATATATATATATATATATATATATATATATATATATATATATATATATATATATATATGTGTGTGTGTGTGTGTGTATAGGGGTCCCTATCTAATCGTCGACAATTCATTTCACTGACACTCATTTCGTCGACAGTTCATTTCGTCGACAGAAAGATGTGCCCCCTTCCCCAATGTTAGGTGGGGGGCTTCGCCCCCCCACACCCCCCATTGTGGGGGGATGTGCCCCCCACACACCCCCTAACTATATATATCAACTCCAGGGTTGCACATCATTGGGGAAGGGGGCACATCTTTCTGTCGACAAAATGAACTGTCGACGAAATGAGTGTCAGTGAAATGAATTGTCGACGATTAGATAGGGACCCGTGTATAGATATGTGTGATGAGGTAGCTTAGCTTTTGCTCACTTAAGGCTGCTTAAACCTGCACTAATTTCAAATAAAGAAAATAAAAAAGGGAGATAGAAAAGTGGTGAAGATGGGGCAAGCAGGAGGACAAACAAGAGGAGAAACAAGTAGGGATGTGCAGAACGGGTGTAGGAAAGGGCCATAGCTCTGCATTTTGTTGGCAGCAACAGTTGCTTTCAATGTGGGCAATTTAGACTTTGGAGCCTCACACCCTACAGGGAGGTGTGTGGGCATCATACAATGTGGATGATTGGTAGGGTTAGATTGTGTGATGTGTACATGTCTCTGAGCGAAATGCAGAGCTATGTATGGGATGTGATTTTTTTGTGGGACAGATGCCCTTTTTTTTTTTTTTTAAGGTGACAGTGGGATGTTAAGGAAGGATTATTGGTAAGTGTGGTGAGGGATGTTTGGTAGGAGAGGTTGCATTTTCAGACAGACAAGACAGCAGCCATGAGCTGTGCATGCCACATGGGGGGTAAACACCTTCATGGGGAGGGTGTTTGGGAATCTGGGGCTCATGAGCCCCCTAGATGGTAGTAGTGGCACTGATGTCCCCACCCGATGGTAGTCACCACTACTTCTTCACAGCCCCAAAGGTGGCTGTGGTGGGGGCTGGGCTGGAGGGACCACCTGCCCCTCTAGCTGTGACAGCCTGCCCTCCACTTGACACAAGCAGTCATCCAGCTCCATTTGGAGGACACTGCACATCATGCCACAAACCTCACCCTGGGTGACAACCTCACTGCACCCACTTGCAGGGGGAGGCAAGCCCCATCCTCTGCAGCAGTTCCACCCAAGGGTGGTGCAGGACCAGCAGATGTGGGAGGTCTGGGTTGGCTCCCAGACATGCTGGGACCTGGAGCCTCAGTCAGGTGTGGTGGGATAGGGGATCTGCTGAGATCTGCCTTCCCATATGTGCTATGGTGTGAAAATTAACAATGAATATTGGTTAGTCATGCACGATGCATTACAACATTAGTCAGAATAGCATGCATGGATATTCCCATTTACCCAAAACAGTGCAATTATAAGAGTGCCATAGCAAACAGAACCCGTGCATTTATGGAATGGCATTCAGGATTGCAACAGCATGCCAGTTAGTGGTATGTCAGGAAGGCAATAAAATGATTATTCAACAGGGAAGATTAGTATGCACACAGTTTAAACAATAATAAACCAAATGGAACAACAGTCCCAACAGTAGTGGTTTGTTTAGGAACATACCCATGTTGGTTTCAGTGTGATGGTTGGATCAGTTGAGTGGCGGGGAAGGGAACAGATTCATTTGACAACTGCTATCAAGTATATTTATCAGTACACTACTATTCACTACTCTATGTTCTGACCACACTTATAGTGTACTTGGGCCATGGGGCTGCTACAACACACCAACAGCTGTAGATATCAACAGAGCAATTATACCCTTATTTTAGTTATACACATCATACCTGTTTCTATACCAATTTCTTTACCCGTGGGCCTGTGCAGATGAACTGTGTGCACATTACATTGCTGTTTCTACACATATTTCAGAGTCACATATTAGTTGCAAACCCTAGAGTATGTGTTCTTCCTTTCACATACATCTACTATGACATTCTCTGTGTGCAGTTTTCTTGGTAACTGGGAAAACTGTCAGTGACAGCGTGACACTTGAGGGGCTTGCCTGGGCCAGAATGTGGATGTCTAGCTTGTATCTATTTGTAGGACTGGGGTTGAGCAACACAGCAATTGTACACCTTTCATAGTTATACACATCATACTAGTATTTCTGTTCAGATTTCTTTACATGTGTGCCCTGTATGGAAAATATATGTGTTGCAGTGCATTATTTTTTTTAATTCAGATTGCAGTTTACAACTGTAGAACCAGATTGAGATTTTAGTGGTGGTTCCTGGATTTGAACCATGGCATGTATGCAAAATTGAGCTATAGGCCTAGTACTTATCAAACTGAGCTACTGGAGAGCTATTATGGATTATTTGTGACATTTCAATCTAGTGCATATTTTTGTGCACAGTACTTTTATTATGACATGTTGCATTATTTGTTTCCTGTATTCAGTACAAATTATGCATACACAACATACATTGGTGTCACTGTTTGTGAAATGTGCAAATTAGCTGGATTGCACATTTGACTGTTTTACAACTACATACTGCAAGTTAGATTCCTAAGTACACAGTGTAGGTTTTAAGTCTGCACCTGTTCACCTTATACATTTTTCAGTACATTCACAGCTACATACAGTTGAAATTGAAAGGTTAACACAGGACAATGCTGGCAGACAAACAAGTAAAACACATTCTGATGGAAATATGTACTGTTGCTTTTTTCAGTTATTTGGCATGTCCATTCTAAAGTATGCAGACAAGCGGTGCTAAATCAGTTCACTTCAGTTAATGCATTCTGCAGGACATACATATTTCTATTTTTCAGGTACAAGTGAGATGACACACGTCAGTGTTTGGGATCACCTTTATTAGTTTTGACATACATATCTGTGTACAATTCAGAAATCCACAATTACTATTCCTGCATGATCTGCACAGGGGAATGCTTTTAATTTCTGTTACAGTAGCCCTGACATGGAACTTTCTTGGCATGTTCACTCAGGCACACTCGTACATATTCTAATATTCCTTTCCTGCATATTGTACCTTGTTTGCTACTGATATTTGTATTACACAGCAGCTGGGAATACTCCATTGTAACACTGGCAGCCTGACAAAGGCATTTATTCCTGACTTTTAAAGTGCAATTATATATACAGGTGGTACTACCATTACTATAATTTTGATTTCTTACTGCTAATAATAGGGAGTATGCTGTACTCACCATACTGGTGACACAGCCTGGCCAGTTGCTGGGCATGAGCCTCAACATTCTGGAAACTCTCCACAGCAGCTGTATGGGGAAACATCACACATTATTCACACCTGCACAGTGACAAGTTTAACTTTTTCCATACTTAGTTATAGATACATAAGACTGCATACTTACAGACAGGTGGGACATCCTGCACGCAGGCTTCTTGGATCCACTGGTCCAAAAGTGCACCCCTCTTTTGCTTCAGGCCGTTATGATGGTGACATACCTGCTCACCAGTCCAGGGTATGCCAGTGGCACTGGGAGATCACATGCAAGCTGGTCCCAGACCACTGCTTTGTACTGCAAACCCTGGTACTGGCCCTGCAGGAGCCTTCTGTCATGGTTTTTAACTAAAAGCCCAACCATGACCCTGGACTCCTGGATGCCCCAATGTTGCGCTTGGAAGTGACCACCTTCACCAACGCCAGACATTTTGGTCCTGCTGTGAGCAATCCCAAATGGTTATGGCTGTATTCCCACCTGTGCAGTTTAAATAGGGCAGGTTTCCTTCACTTTTTCTTGATTGGCTGGTTTTAATATGCTGAACTATGCTTAGCTCCGCACAAATCCACATAGCAATGCTTACACTAGCTAAGCAGAGCTAAAAGCAGGTAAGCACTGCTTACACTAGCAAAGCATTGCTTAAATCTATTTTTTTTTTCGTTAAATTTATAAATTATATTTTACATATTCCCACCCCTACTGTGCTATATGTGATCCATATAATTGACATCTATCATTCAAAATCCTTAAATGTCTATTAAAGAATTTGGTAGATGGCGAATTCGAACTGAGCATGTTCTACATGCAAGACCATAACTTTACCACTATGCTACAGCAGCTTGTTTGCATTTTCTATCACAGTAGCACTTGTGTATCATTTTCTGGATTTCAGCCAGGCTATGCATAGCGGCATACCATGCAAAAAAGCTGCGGACCGCTTAAACTTTGGATTTATTTGATGAAAAAAATATATATACTTTTTTTAATTTCCATTGCTTTCCTCTTGCCCTACTGCTTCTATGCAAGTAGGGCAAGAGTGCTTACATTTGGGGGTGTTCACTTGAAGGCTGCTGCCTTCTAAGTGTTTTTTTTTTTCTTTTTCAGTGTCTGTGGATACTGAAATGTTAGCTACTTACATTTCAGTGTCTGTGGACACTCGTTTACTATATAATATTAGAGCCAGGCTCTAATATTATATAAATTGATACACATCTGTGTCAGAAAGTGCCATATGGCATTTTATGAGTGAAGGGGGCATGTTACATATACAGGTACAGCTGACACACACACCCTGCTCTCACTCCTGGTTCATGTCCGTTTAGATTAGATAGCAGAGCACCTTCATGCATATGCAAGGTGTGCTACTATTCTAAACAGACAAGAGCCACTCTGTGCAAGAAGAGCCTTATTCTTGCATGGAGCTTCATAAATCCTGGGGTAAATTTAAAGATACAATAAAATTACATTAAAAATAAATGTCTGGTAAACATTGAACAGAACAATGGAGTTGAACAGGCAGAGGAAACATGTACAGATGTTGCAGAAATTAACAGAGCAAATTGAGAGGAAGCTTATATGCAGTTGTATTTACAAATCACAAAAAAGAAAAAAAAAATCATTTGATATATATTTATTTACATAGTATTTTAGCTACAAATGAAAAACAGTTGTAAAAAAAGCTTGATATGCCAACAAATTGTGAATAAATAGTCATGAGAGTTATAGCCATTAAAAAGAGATAAGAAGAAGTAGAGCAATTCAAGAGAAAAGGGAGGGGGAAGATTTATGTAGGCTGTTGGCAGAGGCAGGACCAAGAATTAAATAGGAAATGTTTTAGCGCTTTCTTGAAATGATTTATATGTGGGATATTTCTTATATTGTAGGGGAGTTTGCTCCAGGCTTGGGACACTGAGTGTTTATATAAGAGTTTGCCAGTGTTTTTATTTGGTTTGTAAATGTCTAGGTGATGTTGGTCAGAGCTATGGAGAGAACGATTGGAAGTATAGTAGGATACAACAGACAAGAGGGAGGGATGGGCGGACGGTTTGTAGAGAAGGGAGTGTGTGATTTATAGTTGTGACAGTAATAGTTGTTGGGGGAACTCGAGCCAGCGAAGTTTCTTTAATGTGATTCTATGGTGTGAGTTTGATATGTATATATATATACATATATAGTTTTCAATTATTTTTGTGAACTGCAGTCAATCGAGAGTGCAGTTGTCCAAGAGGCAGTTTTGCGACCCAAATGCATTGACTACACTACATTGCACGGGTAATGTAGTTCAAGTATTTGAGTTCAGAATTTTGAGTTGAGATTGTGGTTCAGTGAGCAACAGGGAATTAACCAATTTCCTCACTGTAGTGCGATCTTGGAGTTGGTATATATAATTTGCAGGGGGGTGTGGGTGCATAGCCCCCACATGGGGGATAGAGGAGCTTGTCCCCCTGCAAAATAGTAAAAGTGATGTACTGTTGACTCGAGATTGTCACGGTACATTACTTGTCATGACTTGACTTCACCTCCTGCTATGTCGAATATATCGAACTGCCGGAGTTGATGCATTTAATTTCAAGTTTCCTGTTTGTTCGCTGTTGTAATATTCAAGATATTTGTTCAATGTTGAGGCTGATTGACGGATGCAGTTTCAAGGTTTCAATAGTAAACCTCCCCCCCCCCGTCTCTCTCTCTATATATATATACATATATTTATATATATATATATATATATATATATGTTTATATATATATATATATATATATATATATATATATATATATATATATATATATATATATATATATAAAGAGAGAGAGAGATTTATATATACATTAGCAAAGGCAACTTTTATCTGTATGCATTTGTTAGAAGTTTACTGATGGCATACTCATTTTTGTCAGGGCATTTTACTGTCTCAGATACACAACCTTATTACCTTTCATCACAAGTGTTACTGTTACAACTGTTCCTGTTTACATTCCTCTGTGTTACTTCAGTGAAGTATAAATGTCCTATATTGTCAATGACACCAGAATGTTAGCCTGCTAGGATGGCCTACAGATACCTCTAGTGGAAGCCTCTGGCCACAGATAGAGGTGACTGGCAATTGCAATGGAATGACTGTTCTGTGGCAGATGTGTACACATGTTTTAGGGATAGTTTGTTTGAAAGCACTAATAACAATTGATGGATGTTTTATTCCTTGGTTGGAACAAAATGTCATTTGCCTATTGTTTATGGGGTGGGGGTGCCAAGTTCCATTTCTGTGTTGCCACAATCAAAAAATGTTTTTGCAATGGTTTATTTTGATACCGTTTGTCCCTGTTTTGGACCAGGCCTTGGTTTGTGTGTGACTGTGATATGTTAGTATCACATAACCTGTTTTATATTTGAAGAACTGAAGTTTTTTTGTTTCTCCAGTGGGTAATATTGAAAAAACAATAATGTGTTATTTCTAGGCAGGACTTTTATTTATGTGATATTTATGTGTAGTCTCTTTGCTTTGTGTTTTATGTCACCTAGGACTATGGCACCCAAATGTCCCAATCCCCTCAAACCCCCATTCAGTGACACAGAGAACAACATGATCATCCAAGCTTTTCATCAACATGCTGCCTTTCTGCTTGAGAGATGAAGTAGGGATATATCTAGAAGAAAGCAGATTTGGAACCAGATAGTGAATAATGTCAATGCTATTGGAAGATACAGCAGGACATATGATCAGGTGCATCATAGGCCACTGACATAATTTCATCCGCCAGGAGGAGAGCAGCTGCAGTGGCCCAAGGACAGCTGGCTACCAGGAGGGGGCTGCTACAGTGCCACCACTGACACTAAATGAAGAGTTTCTGTCCACTGTCAGGGACCCAGAGAGCTGAGTGGAAAGTGCACAACTGCATGTGATTGATGCTGGTACTGCTGTTTCAAGGATGACACGTCATCATAGGAGGGGCTTCCAGGTCAGCTTACAAATGCCAATTTTTAAATATTTCTTGTATAGTACAATACTGAAAG
This sequence comes from Protopterus annectens, assembly GCF_019279795.1. NCBI lineage: Eukaryota > Metazoa > Chordata > Ceratodontiformes > Protopteridae > Protopterus > Protopterus annectens. The sequence goes on from NC_056726.1 coordinate 1,942,191,076, forward strand.
CAATAGTTAAGCTGGTTTAATAATTTTTTTAGTGGGCGGACAATTTATAGATTGATACAGTTAACAGCACATTCTGGTTCATTACACATGGGCTTGGGGTGGACTTGTCATCTAAGTTTCAGTTAAATGCAGTGTTAATGAGCATATAAAGGTCAAAAACTTTTCCCCCTGTGTTATTGTTATTATGATGATGATGTCCTTGCATTTTGCTTACTTCTTCCAGGACCATCCTCCCTAGCAAGTGTGTGTAGAGTAATCTGTACATGGTAAGCCAAACATTTTGTTTTTTTATTATTGATGAGCATTTGACAGAAATATGCATTTATCCATATGTGTGTCAAGACTGGGTGTATTGCTGTACCATCTGTGATAGTGGCACCAGTGTTAGTTTGTCAGCATATATTAAACTGTAGTAGTGTACCTGTTAATTTCTTTCCTGTGTTTGTTGCTTATTCTCACAAGTGATCCTGACAGTGGACGTGTAGTACTCTTACTACCTGATGTCAGAGTATCGGCGGACTCTGATGATGATGGTGGCCAAACACAGACATGAGACTCAGCCAGTAGGCCTTTGCAATCTGATTGCAGTAAGCCACCAGATATTAGACAGGTAGAGGGTGAGACACTTAATCAGGATAATGTGGTTACTGTGGCTTCAGTGCCCATTTATTGTAGCATAGCCAAAGTGTGTGCAAGGTGACGCACAGGAGGGTTGTTAGGGGTGCTTGGAAAAGATCTGCTGTACATCTTCTATCTAATCCTGGTGTGTCTTTCTGTGACCCTTCAAATATGTTTAGAGCTGTTATGGAGGTGCAGGCACATTCCAATAGGGCTTTCAAGGAAATACTTACCGTTGACAATGTGGCATAGGCTGACATGCCATGTTGCTGATTCAATGGATGGGATGAATGACATTCTGGAATGGCAGTGTCTGTGATGAAATGTGTCTGCTGGGAGGTAGGTAGCCTCCATGTGGACATAGATCAGCCACATCATCTGATGTTAGTCGACATGGCTGTGCCCAATCATGCTCCCATAGTGGCACTACTTCCACTGCTCCATCAGTGGTTGAGGTGTCACACCCTGATGTGACACGCCATAGGGTCATGGTCCTGCGTGTACTTGTGAGGGAAAACTCATCCATCAGACATCAGTCTGGGGAGAGTCGTGGGAGTAGCAATCTTATTCAAAGCTCACCTAGTACTTGAATGTGTAGAATTAAGCATCCCCGACTTGAAAAATGCTGAACTTATCTTTGCCAAATTAAAAATTAACCCAAAAAACACATCAGTATCATAGGTGGTTATATCCCATCTGGAAACAATATTCCCACACTAGAAAACATTCTACAATGGATCTCCAATTCCCTCCCACAGGAAACAGTCCTGAGGGGTGACTTTAACATTGACTGGCTTAACTGCTCCTCTCAGAATCCAACATCCCATATTAATCTCCATGGGTTCACCTAAATCATTACATCTCTTACAAGAACTAATAATTCTTCCAAATGATGGTCTATCCCTGACTGGATTCTGGTCAACAACCCTAACCTAACATCTCAAGCAGACTGTCTCCCTGATCGTCTGAGTGACCATCAACCAACCTTTCTTCTAAGAACCCACACTCACTCAACCAAGCAAACCATCTACCACTTACTCAGAAATAAAAAAAAAAATCTTCAACCCAAACAGATTCATCTCTGCTCTAAAAAGCTGCAACTGGGAGCCTCTCAGACCGCTACCCTTAGAAGACGCTGTTAACTTCTTCAACACCACTTTCCTAGATATACTAAACTGTCATGCACCCCCCTAGAACAATCAGAATTAAAGCTAACTATGCACCTTGGGTAAGTAAAAAATGCAGATCCATATGGAAAGCTAGGATAAGGCTTGGGAACAGTTTCATAAAAATAAAACCCACATTGCAAAACAAACATTCTTGGAACTGCAAAACAAAGCTAAAATAACTAGTAAAATCAGACAAAATCAACTAGTATCAAAATATCCAGAAAAAACTCCCACAATAACCCTCAAAAGTTCTGGTTTGCAGTTAATAGTATACTTCTGCCAGGAAAATCTGCTGCCCCTCCTCTCCATCAACAACCAACAACTCTGATAACATTGCAACACAATTCAATAAATACTTTACAGAAACTATCCAATCCCTTGCAAATTCTCAGAGCATCACCAACAACTCTTTCCCTTCCACAGCCCAGCACAGCAGCAACTGTGCCCCTTCCACACTCCTGCACACCACCATCTCCCAAGATAGCACCAACCACTTCTCATTACATCCAGTGTTTGTTGATACAATTAAAAAACTAAAACCAACCACCCTAGCCACAGATAGTCTCCCAGCCCAATTTCTGCAAATCACAGCAGAAGTAATAGCAAACCCAGTAGCAATACTCATAAGCAGATCAATATCAGAGAGCCTGGTACCTATTATTTGGAACATCTCCCACATTCCACCTTTACACTAGGGAGGTAACTCCTCAAACTTACTAATTATCACCCAATTGCCATCCTGTCACCTTTATATAAAATCTTAGAGAGAGTCATACATACCCAATTCATAGACTACCTACACACACACACACACACACACACACACACACACACACACACACACACACACACACACACACACACACACACACACTATTTATCAAATGCTTAACATGGCTTTCAACCCTCTCATAGCATCACCACAGCTCTAATGTTCTTTATTAACACTGTGAACCACTATAGAAATGACAGGTAATTTGTATCTGCCATATTTTTGGACTTGTCAAAAGCCTATGATATTTTAAATCACAATAAACTCAACAGTGTTCTCTCCACCCTAAACCTTAGTAGCTCATCTATCCCCTAGTTCCAATGTTACCTGTCAGGATAACAACAGGCCATCCAATGGCAACATCACCTTTCCCCTCTAATCCCGGTCACCTTACGGGTTCCACCTTGGACCTCTACTATTCTGTCTCTTCACCACCCAACTCCACACCTCCACACTTCAAGCCACATTGGTGCAATATTCAGATGTCTCAACTCTAATATGTGCAGCCTCCTCTTCACAAGAACTCCACCTTATAACCCAAGAATCCTTTTATCTGTGGAATCTTGGCTTACTAACTCTCAGATCATTCTAAAACTCAACAAAACTAAGTTCTTTATCTTCTACCCATCAAGATCCTCCTTGTCTTCTCTATCTTTCAACATCCTATACAAAAATAAAACTATCACCCCAACAGATCACGCTAAACTGCTAGGTGTAGAAATTGACACTAACCTGAAATTCGATATTCACATAGCTCAAACCATTATAAAGGTCCACAAGAAACTAGGTCTTCTATACAGAAACAAACAATTTCTGACAAGAAATACAAAAGCTACTATCACTCACACACACCTCTTATCAACTTTCCTATACACCTCCCCAATGCAAACCAACCTCCACAAAACTGATCTAAACAAACTGGAACCTTGTTACAATAAAATTGGCAAGTTTGCCACTGATGCCATATGCAGGACATATCATTGTACAAGTCTTAAATAGCTAAAATGGCAGGAACTTCCCAAACTGCTACATTTTAACTGATTAACCTTTGCCCAAAAAATACTGCATCATCCAGATAAAACCCCCTGCTCTCCAAAATCTTATACAACCATACACTGCTTCTAGAACCCTAGGTTCCAGTAACAAACTCCTTCTGGATATAACCAAAGCTAACAACTCACATTCTTTTCTAATTTCTTTCCTAAAATATGGAATAAATTGCCAGCCCCAATAACCTCCAACTGTTCTATATTACAATTTAAAAAACTTCTAAAATCTCACTTAGATGCTTATCTCTCTTCTTGCAATTGTCATAGTTAGGCCTTACCTCAGCTCTCTTTAAGTGATCCTACTCCAATATTTGACATCAACTGCCCAGAAGCTAGTCCCTCTCTCATTTAAATTGTATGTATTATGTAAATATTTATGTCTAGAAAACTGCGTTGTTTATCATTATGTAACTGTTTTTGTGAATATTGTAATAATTTCTTACATATTTGTCAACTTCTGTAATATTTGCAGTTGTTATATTGGAGCATTTCTCCCTGGGCCTCCACTGAAAGAGGACATGAGTCCAGTCAGACTTTTCCAGTAAACAAATGTAAAATAAAATAACTAACTAAATAAATAAATAAATAAAACGTTCAGCTAGCAGCAGTGCATTTGACCATGGGCGTGGACATGCCAGTGCAACTCCTGGCAGAGGCAGTGCTCAGCGTCGGGGATGGTGAAGGTGAACTGTCACCTCTACCATGCATGGAGCACACCTGTCTGACATGCCAGGACGTAGAGCTAGCATAGAGCTTGGCTGTGTTCTTGTAGACACTCACACAAATTTTAGCTGGAGTGCCCATACAAACACACACATAACAGTTACATGGGTCAGTTGTGAGGCTTACAGCTCATTCTGTTTCAGTGGCCATTTGATATTTCATCCAACTTTCAACCTGTTTCTCCTTCATGCACTCACTACCTTTTGTGTAAGCCTAGGCCTCCTACCTCAACCCCCCCAACACCATCCTTTGCAAATGAAGATAACTGTGCCATATCCTTGTTTTCTATCTTTTTGGATTCAGGGATACATAAATCTTTTGTCTGATGCTCAGGGTGCATCTGCTTTTATGATGCTGTTTTGCAAATTGCACTGCTTTCTTACAAGTTTTTGTAATGTGTACATCCCTCCCAAAGTCTTAGACCAACAAGCGGGACTAAACTATAAATAAAAGTATGACAAAGGCCCAACAATGGACAGTTGATGGAATAACTGTTTTTATTATTACTAGTTTTATGTTTGTTCTGAGGGATATAAAGTATGAAACTGAAATATATGTCATTATTTTCAAAATTCACCCTTTAATGACTTGCCATTACAAACATATGAGCCCAAACTGTGGACATTTGGTGAAAATATGTACATTTTAGATGTAAGACCTGTTAGTTGACAGAGTACACACATATTCACATAAGTCATGGCTGTCACATCTTGATGTAATTGCTGTAAAAATCACTCACGTTATACTTACTTACATTACCAAGTAACAGTATGCAAGGGTATGCCATTCATTTGTATTCTTAGACATGTATTTTCTATTCCAGGTTCAACACTTGCCTTGGAAATCCAAGAGTTTTAATTCAGGGACAATTCTGTCTGATTCTAGCAATACATGTCCATTACATGGGTAAGTAATGGCTGTGAGTGTTGCCTGACATTAGTGTTACTGTATGTATTTGTGTAGGATGAAGGTTTTAGTTCCTTAGGTGGTGAGCATGTGTGCTATCCATTGATTCTTGGCCAATGTGAGGGCATATTATGCACATCTACATCTGCCTAGACCTACAGTGGCTGCTGGTTCCCCTGCGTATGGATGTTGTGACCTTGCCGGTGGTGGTGGGATGTGTGGCCCTTCCCCTTGCTGTTCCTGCAGAAGCTGTTTTCTCAGGATAATGTTGTGAAGTATGGCACAGATACTGAATATTTCAACACATGTATGGGGATTGTACTGCAGGGCTTCCCAGATGTATCTAAACAACTGAACCGCAACTTTGGCAGCCCAAACACACACTCTATGATATTTCTTGTTTGAATGTTTGTCTCATTATAGCATTCTTCAGCTGGTGTGTGTGCATTTCTGATGGGCATCATCAGCCATGGTTCCATTGCATAACCTGCATTCCCCAGTTAATAACCCTGTGGGGTATCACCCTTAGTAAACATCTCATACAGTTGAGACTTGTGTCAGATATCTGAGTCATGGTTAACTGTCTTGATTGCCAGTACACACATTCAGGCTGATTCCTTTAGCATTATACACAACCTTGGCAGTTAATGGAGTGGTAACCATTTATATTTATGTATACCCTTCCCTGTTCCCCAGGTGGTGCTTTGATTTTTATATGTGTACAGTCTATGGCACCCGGGACTTCAGGGTAGTGTGCTACAGTGTAGAACTCCTGCATGGTGCTGGATCTTCCTCAGGTGTACAGGGAAAATATATATACTCACTGGCATGTTGTAACATAGCATTCAGGTATTGATGGAGGACCCTGAATGCTGATGCTAGTGACACCCACAGCATGTCCCCTGTTCATCTCTGGAAGGTTCCTGTAGTTAAATTTTAAGTGCTACACATACCTTAGTCTCCACTGAGTTTGATTTCCTTTGTTTTGCCCTTGCTCTCAGTTAAGAACAACAGAGGTTGCAGAGTTCCTGTACTGTGTCTCTATCCACCCTGTAGTGCTTTACAGTTACTAACTCATGCAGATTGTGAAAAGTTAAATGGTTTCTAAAAAACCCTTCTCCTTCTTAGATGTGGTCTGCTAGTAGCAGAAACAGTGGCATAGACATGGGCCTGCTGCACATATACATGAGTAAGACAAACAGCAGCCCCTAACATTCTTTCCGTGTAGCATAGTTTCTGTGGCTGTATTCCAGTAGGTTTTCGAATTCACAGGGAAAACCAGCACTGAGTCTACTCTATTGCTTTATAGCTTGTTGAATACCTTCTCCATCTTGGATTGGTTGATTTTGCATACAATTCAGCTGCTTATGCTGTAATTAGCATGCCACAATTTTTACTATATTTACGTGGCTCTATAGGTTGTGTAGAGCTGCTTTCATTATACAAAACAGTGTGCTATCATGTGTGCATTGCACCATGCCACACACACACAGTTTTAGTGGACCGTGTAGGTTTTATTGAATCTGAACTATTTTGTATGCCATTATTTCATATCAAAGAATGCTATAAGTAATAATATTCTGATTAATGTATCAAGACATATTAAACAATTTCAATAGCATGGTATTTTACTTTAATTAATTGATCTGATTGTAGTGGATGTCTTTGTAAATACTTTAGTTGTTTTGTTGAATATTATAATAATACCTATTTTTAATTACTTGTATAAAATTGTTATGATATTTCTCTTATATGTTAAAACAATAAACCTGTTTTGAAAAAAAAAAAGACATATTAAACAAGAACTTGCTAGTTTTTCTTTTCTAATTCCTCCATTCCGTTTCCTCTTATTAATTAGCATATTGATTTATATCAATATCTGAGCATTTATTATATTATCACAAGAGAATGTTACACCCTTAAATGGATAATATGTTTTATATAGTATATCAGGATATATTAAATATTTTAAGTCAGTGCTATAGATAAGCAACTATTGTATATCAGCATATAATAAATAAATAAGGTCAATGGTATAGATAATCAACTACTGTATATCTGTATAGACTAACTATTTAAAATAAACGCTATAGAGAATCAACTGCAGTATCCATATCAAAAACATTAAACATGTCATAGAGTAATGAATAAGGGTTGTGTACAATAATGATAAAAGTAATATTTTGTTCTATATAATAAAAAAGGATCTCCGCCACATATATGTGGCGAGTGCCTCTCTTTTTCCTTACATTACACTAAAGATAGCAAATATAATCTGGTTCTTAAAGACACAGACAGTTGTTTCCATCTGCACTTCACCATTCAAATTACTTTAAAATATCACTCTACTTTCCCTTACTGGAGGCATATTTATAATGCAAGAAGATTTGTATTACTACAACTTTTTGACTTTATTATTGTTTAAAGTTACATTTTATAATTGATTAACATGTATTTCATATGCGGTTAGAAAGATCTTTATGTATCATTTGCCTTTGTCAGAGAGAATTACCCATTCATTAAAAATTGATTAATATTAATTTGCACAAGGTTACTGCATATCGTTACTGACACGGCATATACATTTTAAGAAAACAATATAGGAATTTAGGTATTCTAAATTAAGCTACTACTGTTTTCCTCATTTAAACTGCAGCTTCAGCCCCTCTAACTAAAGTATAATAAATGTCAATATACAATGCATTAAAGGAGTGAATGATGTCAATCACTAGGTAAAAGGATGCTGGTCTTATTAACATCATTATCGTAGAAGAATTATAGCATTACTCAACTTATTAATAGCCAACATAGGTATGCAATATATATAAATTTCTGCAGTCATAGAGACAGGCGACCAGGTTTATAAATTGTGCATTGCATTGTTATATACAGTTACAGACAAACTGCTATATACATATATATATATATATATATATATATATATATATATATATATATATATATAGATAGATAGACAGATATAGATATATATATATATATATATATGTGCTAGGAATTCTTCATGTTTCATGCATAACAGAATTATTGTGATTTAGGGATCTTTCTATAAATCCAGAATGCGGAAACAGGAAAACAGTCACTGAGAGTCTCTCATTACACCAGCTAATATTCTCAAAAGTAGATGCAGATGTAGTGATCTAATCTAGTTCATAGGTTCATAAGATGATACTAGGCTATTGTCCCAGATGACCTTATAAGCCTAGCCAAGAATTTTCCCCATGTTGCCTCAAAGTCAGCACCTATTTACCCTGTTCAGCAGGGACACATTGGGATACCATGGATGCATTTTCTGTTTCCCACCCAGTTGTCCATGTTCCTCTTAAAGAGGGCCAGAGAGGTACTCTGCTTGACATGGAGAGGGAGTTTATTCCAGAGATGGGGGAGTCTTTGGGACACAAATGTATCCTGCCAAGAAGTTCTATTAATGTCACAGACCAGGTTAAGGCCTTGGGTGTGGGTTGCATGAGTGGAGTTTGACTTGCGGATATGTATCAACTCCAACAAGGCTGTGTCTGAGATGGCCTTGTATGCCAGACACAGGTCACCTCTGAGCAGTCTGTACAAGATGTTGTAGAGGGACAGGGCTTTTAGCCTATCTGTATAGGATAGGTGTTTGAGACTGTGGATTTTCCTGGTCAGGAACCTCTGTGGTCTCTCCAGCTGCTGCATGTGGTTTGCAAGGTACAGGCCAAAGGGGGCATTGTACTTGATAATGGGTCTGATAAGGGAGGAGTACAGAGATGCTATGACCTCATTGTTCCTGGATGAAATACCCTTATTTATGAGGTGAGCCATGTAGAAAGCCTTCCGTACAACGGAGGCAATGTGGTGGTTAAAAGTCAGGTTGCTCTCAACCTGGGTGCCCAAGTCCCTTCTGACTGATTGCTTGCTTATTACATTGTTATTAATGTGATAATTAGTGGGGATGTCATTTTCCCCAAAGGAATAATGCTGCATTTCTTGGCATTCAGTTTGAGGCCATTCTTCTGGCACCATTCATTAGTTTGGGTGAGGCCCTCTTGGAGGATGTTCACATCACTAGGGGAATTTTAGACAATGCCCAGCTTTCAGTCATCTGCAAATTCGGTCAGCCACAGACCACTGGTTTTGGCTTGCTCCTCAGAAAAGTATATACCAAACAATAGAGACCCCAAGACTGATCTCTGGGGTGCACTGCTTGTTACGGATCTACTTACTAGAGGTGGCTTCCCCCATTTTGACTGAGTGGGTTCTATCAGTGAACCTGTTAGCTAGCCATCTGGTAACATATGGGTTGATGCCTAGCTGGGAGATGTTATCTATTATGACCAAGTGGGAAATAGTGTCAAAGGCTTTGGCTAGGTCAAAGTAGGTGGTGTGCACCGTCTTCCCCTCATCCATGGTTTTGATGACTGTTTTGAAGAAGTCAACCAAGTTTAACAGGCATAATCTCCCTTTGATAAAACCACACTGTATGGGGTCAAGCATTTGTAGGTTGCCAATATCTTTGTTTATAAGGTCCATAATAATGTGTTTCATGTGTTTAATGCATTTTATGTGTTCTACCTATAACCAGAGACTTCATCAGATTTTGTAGTGAAAAAGAGAGACACACACACACACACACACACACACACACACACACACACACACACACACACACACACACACACACACACACACACACACACACACACACACTGTGCAGGACCACAGATCTGCAGTACTTGATGACAGTACACACCCTTTGATAACTTCTACTGGGTGTTCAGACCAGCAAGCAGAATAAGCTCAGATTTCACTTAGAAACAGTGTCAGTTCTAACCAGCTAGCACATTCAGCTTTGATGCCAGATCAGAAGACCAAGTTTTCTTTTCCCCATACCAGGTACTTCGATTAATTTTCCCGTACTGATACTGCAGTGCAATATGTGTGTATAGAGGGATGCAGCATTCCTGAGTGTGCTGTTCTTATGATGAGATATTTAACCAAGGTCCCATCTATTTCAGCAAGTAGTAGCTCAGGTTGCTTTAAAAAAATCCCATGACACTTATCCACCTTTATTTTTATCCATTTGTTTACATTACATTACATTGCATTAACTTTTTGTATGTACACTTTCACACTTAGACACACACACACACAAACACACACACACACACACACACACACACACACACACACACACACACACACACACACACACACACACACACACACACACACACAGCACTTATTTTTTAAACATCTCAACCACCTATTTTCTCTTGGTCTTTTATACCTTCCATGTTAATATAATGTCCATACAGAGGTCTTTAAATATTTATATTTATACTGGTCTCTTAATAAATATAAATATTTAAAGACCTCTGTATGGACATTTATACTGGTCCCTTAATAACCTGTGGTTGTGGTGCTGCGGTAGTGTTGTCGCCTCACAGTAAGACGCTGTCCGGTTCGATTCTCAGCTAGAGCGTCTCCTGCGTGGAGACATGAGTGAATGGGTGTACCTTTGTTAAAGGTTGTGCGTCAGGCCTGGCAAGCTGGTATGTAAAAATCAACTGCCAATCATTAGCGGACCGGAGTTCCACTGTGGCGACCCCTAACCAGGAAAAGCAGAAAGACACAAACAAACTGGTCCCTTAATACTTTCTAATATCCCTTAACCTTCTTGCATTTCAAGAACCTTACATTCTGCCATCTCTTCTACTTTATATACATTGCATACCCTTTCATCTGTACTTTTACAGGCAATTTGTGTAATGATAATCTCCGTAAAACGTCAGCTGTTACATAAATATTCTTAGTACTTGAAAAGAGTAGGGGAATTTATTTGCTGCTTTGGCAGTTTTGCCCTAGTGTTTATCGGTATCACTTTGGGTCTCCCCCCGAAAAGAGGCAACTAGCTTAGTGGGACAAGCCAGGTCAAAAAAAGTGTAAATAAATAAATAAATAAATAAATAAAGAGAGAATAATTAGACAAAAAAATGAGGTAGTGCAAACTCATCTTCAACTGAAACCGAGGAGTCCAAGAGAGCTAACACAGATTTAAGCAACAGATAGGTGTTGGTAAGTTTAATCTGAGTAAGAATGAATTCCTTATGTACCCAGTAGAAACTCTGCATATAATGTAGGGAGCAAGGAGAGGCAGAAAAATCAAAACCACAACCAGTTCTTTTATGTTTTTTCGGTACTTACGTATTATCGCAACCAGGTTTTCGCGGTTGCGGTAATACATTTGTTTGCCTAAAAACATATAGTGTGAGTTAGTTAAGGTGGAATTTGATGTTTTCAGTGGGTATGACTTAGTTTGTCCTTACATTTGGTAAGGTAAATCAATGTGGAGAAGTGAATCTTGGACTACGTACTGTAAAGTTGGTCACACTGCTGTAGTGCTGCAGGAAATGAAAGATGGACACCTGGGAAATGTTTGGTTGAACTTCTGCTGTCCTGCAACATGGATTACTTATAAGTGTACAATACTTTCTTCAGAGAATAAGGCACGGAGACCTATATATCTTTTTTGGTAAATTGTTGGATTTATTGTTGCAAACTGTTGAATAGAACTGAAGTTAAGGAGAATAAGTAAGTGAATATGGATGTGCACACTTTATAAAGTACTTGTACAATGATGCTGTTCTGTTAAGTGGTAGTCTGATAATCATTTTTTTGGAGTCGTTGACAATAATGGTTTATTTTTTTGGATTCAGATGGTGTTATCCCTGTGGATACTACTTACTGTTGTTGGACTGTTTAGTGGATGTTTTATGGCAACATACTTGTGGATTGTTCTGTCGCTGGTTTACTGTTTGGAACATGCCTAACAAATAACAGGACTTGGAAATGTAGTATGAGTGACATGATTTTGGGAATGACATACCTTCAAACAAATATTCATTTTTCAAATATTACATTGTTATTCCTACCTAATGAAAGTTTTTTTTAAAGATAACATTGCCTGTGTGATTCTGCATACATTTCTGTTTTAAATTACCCACGGGAAAGAAACCAGTATTATTGTGAAAATCTGGTTGCGATAATACGTAAGTACCATTTTTTCATTAGTGAGCAACATGCTATACCCCGGAGAAGCTATTTCTTTGTCTGCAATGTTTTGAATGCAGATCGTGTTTATAACCTAGCTGTCAGGAAGGTTTTGCACTCCTGTCCATCATGGATAGGGATACGTGTAAATGTCCCAATATATCCTTGTTTATCCTGTTTCAGGGTTATGTATATGCAAAATATAAGGGCTAAAAACTATGATGGGAATGTAAGGTTACATTTTTAAGATCCTCACAGATTAACAGCGTGGTAAGTACCTATGAACTCATGAACCCATGAAAAAGTGATTCAGTATATAGCATACCTATGATCATTCAATTTTGCTTCTAAGAATTTAAATTTGCTTCTAAGAAGGCTTTGGCAGTTGAGTTCTGAACTGATGACACAAGATGAAGAATGCATGAGCTGAGAAGGGATGAATCTGCCAATAAGTGAAAAACCTGGCATGAGTTCAATACCACATCACCGATTTTGGAATACAAGGTATCTTTGTAAGACAGGGACAGGAATAACATCTTCAGGTTTCTTTCAGCATTTAGTATTCAGTGGCATATTACCTTGAAACCACTTCTGGAGGCATGGAAATTTCCTTCAAAAACTGTCCACATTAACAGTACTGATGAGGAAACTAGAATTACTGTATATATCTTGACCAGGATTGATTTCTCTACTACATGGCTGATAATACTTGGTCAGAATTTAAAATAGTGGCTGTGATATAATTCTCTTGTGTTGTCAATGGTTTGATATATTGCTTTGTTAAAGTTCCTGTACTCTTTTGTCTGAGGCTGCTTGAATTGATCAAAAGAAAAAAGTAAGATACTCTTCTTACTAATTTAAAAAAGGTATTTTCTAGAAGTTTGTGTGACCATAGAGGAAGTACCTATATGAGCGGGTTTGTATGGCCAGGATGCTGTTGTGCCCCCACAAAAAGTAATTTTAGTGTTTTATTGATATTTTGCTGTGACATATCTTAAAGAACCATTGTTCTACACCATAGATGTTTCATTTATGCTGTTTTGTGTCCTGAGTAAAGAAGTTGCAATATTTCATCATAAATTCCCCAGGAGTGGGATCAATATTTTCAGTTATTAGCATGGCAAGCGCCAAGCAGGGAGATGAATAAAAGTATGGTGGATTCAGAGGAAATAAGAACATGATTGACACTTATGAAAAACTATGGCTTGTTTGAGAGTGAATTATGAAAAAAAACGGTTGAAAAGAAATTATATCACAGTGATACATATTATGTTCCATATATAAAGTACAAGGAAATATGTGTATAACACAAACAAAAATATTTATAGATTTGGAAGTACGATAGGGTTTATTTTCATGTATGGTTACATGGGTTACTAAATGTACACACACATTACGTTTTGTTTGGTCAAACACATTAAGCATTATTGTTAAGAGGGTTGATATAGAAGAACAATTGGCGATATTGTAGTTGAGGGCCTCACCAGATGCGCAGTAGCAAGCCTCGCCCAAAACCTACCCTCATGATATGTCATTCATGATTATGCATTCCTTCCGAATGTACAACCGAAGAAAAAGTGCACTGATGTGTAATATGACAGTAAATATAACAGTGAACTGTTACCAACATCTGTAATTGACAAGTTTTATTGCACTATAATATATATTATAATCAGCAAAGAAACAAAACCATCAAAACACGTCATCCAGCTTTTTACTGTGTAGCATTATAGTTCTCTTTGTCAGAATCAGAATACGATGATTCACTGTCCCAATTAATGTCCAAATGGACTCTTTTTTGGTGCAGGTGTCACAGCCGACTCTTCCTCAGTATCATTGGCAGGACCTTTACTAAGAACAGCTTCCTGGGTGATACTGTATTAACCATTTGTGTACATTTAATATTTTCATATGTATGCACGAGCAAATTAAATATGCAGACTGGGTTGTCACTCAGTTTGTGACATGCCCACTTCTGCACAAAACAAACTGGCGAGGTCCTCAACTACAATATCGCCGGACGATTATCTTAGGTGTTTGTCGGGAAATACGTTTTTGTGCTCAATAGGAAAATAAATCACTAGATATTTAGAGCGTGAATCCAATCCTGTGCTGCTATAAAAACTTGTCTAGCTTCACTAAAGAGGTCAAAACCCAGTTTTCATAAGGCATCATGAAAGGTTATGATACGTGAAGTAAAAACACTTTAATTTCTGAAGCATTTATTTTTATGCAGAGCTACTCTTTTTCACTGAATGAAAATCATGGAGTATGCAGTTCTGATATCCTGGCATTTCCAATGTGCTGCATGCTTTTATCATGAAAATTGCAATACATTTTCTAGGCTCCTTCTTTTGTGTTTGATTTTTCAGGTTATCAAAAATCACATTACTTTGAGATGTGTTGCCTACTGTTGTGATCATCCTATGAAAATTAATTTCATCATTTTGTTAAGTAACATTATCAGGATATTCTTCCAAAATAAACACTCTGAAAAGTTTCCTAAACTGAAGATACTTCTTGCTTTTCCTTAAAATGTATACTTTTATTTACATATTTATCTAATAATCAGTTATATACCTGAGGTATTACACCACTGCCATAATATAATACATGAGCTCACATCTTTCCATAAAGACACTTTCCTGGCCAATTTAAGATACATGAACTGGAACTGCCTTTCTATTCTCCTTTAAGATGACAATGTCATATACTTTAAGGATACATTTCTCTTCATCCTAAATGAACAATTTCCACAAAGAAACAAAGCAGTTAAAACAAGTCCCTCATTGCAGTTAACTAGAAAAAATAATAGTGAAAGAAAGACAGTGAACTTAGAATACTTGGGGGAAAAATACTAACCCCATGAACTGGAACTGCCTTTCTATTCTCCTTTAAGATGACAATGTCATATACTTTAAGGATACATTTCTCTTCATCCTAAATGAACAATTTCCACAAAGAAACACAGCAGTTAAAACAAGTCCCTCATTGCAGTTAACTAGAAAAAATAATAGTGAAAGAAAGACAGTGAACTTAGAATACTTGGGGGAAAAATACTAACGCTCAGTTCACCTTCCAAAAGTATAAACAGTTCTGAAACATAGCAAAATGCATGACCAAACTTGTAAAAAACATACTATACAATCCTCCAATATACCGTTTAATAACTAATAAAAACAACCCCAAACTTTTCTGATTCTTTAAAAACATTCTTATATGTCCTGGCCAAGCCATCCAACTAACCTCTTCTACTAACTATACTAGTGATAGCATTGCCATTTAATTCAATGTGTGTTATATTAATGCAGTAAGTTCCCTCTTAAATAACACTGCCACCTGTAATACCCCACCCCCTCCAGAGTCAGCAACTAATATCAACAGATTTGATTTTGAACCATCCCTATATCCACCATCAGTAAATACCTTCTCAGACTGAAGACAGCTGCACATGCCCCAGGAAATCTTCCAATAAAGTATATCAAATTTGGAGCAGACTAGAAAAAAATCTTGGCCAAACATAGGAGGAACAAAGCTACACATACTAAAAGCCCCCTGACCAATTTAAACAGGTAACTAAGAGGATTAAGTAATTACTCAAAGGCTAAATATGAAGAGAAAATAGCTTCTCAAGCAAAGGACAACCGCAAAGCTTTCTACATCTATGTCCATAACCTCAAGGGAAATATGTTACAATGCTCAGAACTTACTGTGAATGGCATCACCCACACTGAACTGGATGCCATTGCCAACCCTTTGGCTTACAGGATCAGCTCAAATCCCCCACCCCATTCCTTCCCCCAGTTGTCTAAAGGAAATACCCTATAGCACAATCCCCTCAATCATTACTAGGGAACAGGTCATCAATGCGCCAAAAACACTGCGTCAATGGGCCCTGATAACATCTCGAGATGAGATGCTTACTAAATAGCATGAAATATGACCTCTCTTGTCCACTTGAATCACTTTTCAACTGGAGCCTACAGTTAGGTTTTGTGCCTGAGGAATGGAAGATGGCCACAGTCATTCCTCTGCACAAAGGAAGTCCAACCACTGATTGGGGTAACTACAGGCCCATAAATCTGACCAGTCTCCTATGTTAGGCCATGGAAAGAATCATCATGGACATGATAAATGAGGAGATAGGTAACCTGCAATTGTTGGCCCCATCACAGTTCGGTTTTGTTAAAGTTCATGCCTATTAAATATGGCGGACTTTTCTGAGGGGGTCACCAAAGCAATGGATGAAGGCAAGACTGCACACACAGCTGAAGGTTTACGGCTGGCTAAATGTGCACATGCTAGCATTCTTCAAGAAGGCCTATTTCTGACTAACAAATGGTGCGAAACCCATGGTCTTAAACTTAAACCTAAAGTGCTAAGAAATGCATAATGACATCCTTTTGGCAGTCAACCACCCCAGCTAATTACCATGTTGATTATATGCCCCTAAGAGTCACTCCAGTGGTCAGGGATCTGGGTACTCATGTAGACAGTAGTTTTATCTTTGACCAGCACATGCCCACAGGGGTGAGGAAATCCTTTTATATTGCACAACTTATAAGTAAGGACATGGCATCTAAGTCCAAATAGATTATACCACTCTACTCCTTACTTATCAGACCAATCATAGGATATAATGCTCCCTTCATTATATACCTGACCTGGCATATGCAGTAACTAGAGGGACCTCAGAGGTTCCTTACCAAAAAAATACAAGGCATAACAAACCTGTCTTATGCAGAGTTCCTTATAGCCATATCTCTCTACTCAGTCTCCTATAGACTGCTGAGGGGTGATATGTGCCGGGCTTACAAGGCATCTGCAAACCCCATACTTCTAAATCTCCTGCATATTCATAAGGCAAAAGGTACCATAAATATAAGGTCAGAGCACCTGAATTTTGTCTGTGACTTAAACAGCACATGCTTTAGAAACTGATATGTGTCCCAGAGATTGCTTCTCCTATGGAGCAGACCTCACATCCATGTGATTGTTAGTTCTTCTACTACTCAGTTTAAGTACAACCAAGACCAGTGGATGAGGAATAGGAAATTTATAGCTGGCCTGGCACCCACGTCCCTTATGGACAGAGGCAGCATATAAATGCCTGGCCCATCATTATTCTTTTGGGATAACTTGTCTAGGCTTACAAAGGCCCCCTTGGTCATTAGTCTAGTAACAATCTATGAATCTATGCTAATAAATCACACCATTACATAAAACTTCAAGCCTAAAATTTGGAAAAGAATCTTTTACCCTACCCCTGCACAAAGGTAGTTCTTCTTACCATATCGCCAATCACAGATCAATAGCCCTTCTGCCTCTTTTATCCAAAGTCTTAGAAAAATGTGCCCAACGTTTGTCACCAAAAGTAATTTACTAAGCCCCACACAAAACTTGTTCCTGGCCATACCATAGCAATACAGCAACTCTGCTCAGCTCTGCTAGCATCATCAACAGCAGCAGCAATGCAGGCAATTTAGTGGCAGCACGTTTCCTTGAGCTGTCAAAAGCTTTTGATACTGGGTGTCATCACAAATTAGCTTCAAACTCTCCTCCCTAAGACTACAACACTTGGTTCTCACCTGGCTCAACAGCTACCTTATCAATACATTTCGTGCTGTAAAATGGAAACATGACATTTCCCCATTTCTCTCATTACATATAGGAGTACCTCTAGGATCTATCCTCATTCTCTTGCTATTCAATGTTTTTATAAATGACATGCATATTGCAAGTAAACATGCTACTGTTGTTAATATGCTGATGAGTCCACACTTACCTGCACTGCCAAAGACCTACAACAACCTCTAATCAATCATAGGAATCAGTCAACTCCACTGAAACATGGCTTCCTAATTCATTTACTGTTAAGCCTTTGGAAGACCAAACTTATTCTGTTCACATGTAACCAATGCTCTAATGACAAATCTCTCTTCACCATTGCTTCTACTGTCCAAAACAAAATTGAACTTGTAACTCATACCTAGGTGACGTCATAGATGATGCCATTTAAGAGCAGCCCCCTAAACAGAAAATCTGTGGTGAGAGACCTGGGTACTCAGGTTGATAACAGTTTCACATTCGACCATCATGTAGTGGCAGTAGTCAGAAAAGGCTTTTACTGGGTTCATCTCATAGGTAAAGGGATTGCATCCAGAAAAAAAGAAGGTTATTACCTCTCTATACTCCTCCCTCATTAGACCAATAATTGAATATAACGCCCCTTTGCTATGTACCTCTCCAAACATCTTCATCAACTGGAAAGGCCACATAAATACCTCATAAAGAGAATCCATGACCTCCAACTCCTTTCCTATGTGGACAGGGTCAAATCACTATCACTCTACTCAGTATTGTACAGATTGCTCAGAGCTGATCTGTGTCTCGCCTACAAGGCAATCTCAGACCTTGCCCTACTAGAGATGCTCCATATCCATAAGTCTAACTCCTAGCGCATTACCCAGTTGAAAGGCCTGAATCTAATATGCGACATCAACAAAACCTGCTGGAAAGACAGGTTTGTCTCCTAGAGGCTGCCCCATCTCTGGAATAGACTTTCCATACATGTCAAGCAGAGTACCTCACTGACACTCTTTAAGCGCAACCTTGATAAGTGGATGAGAAACCACAAATTTGTCCCGGGGGTTCCATCTGTGTCCCTCATTGACAGGGGTGATAGGTGCTGACTGAGGTTTCTTTTTGGGGTCAAACTCTTAGCTAGGCTTGTAAGGGCCATTTGCTTAGTAACCTCCTATGATCCTATGATCCTAAATGTGACCACTACATAAAGCAAGTGACCAACAAACCAAACAAAAAAGGGGCACCCAAATATCAAGCAAAAACCAACATAACTAATAGGCAAGGCATTGCCTCTACTTTACTGTTACCTACCCTTCTATATGCTGCTCCTGTATTTGTCAATCTGCAAGTTACCTAAATAACCCTGCTAGAAAAAATGTTACAACAAAATAGCTAAATTCACAGCTGTCACGCCTTATTGATCCGATTACTGCATGGTACTAATACAGATAACTTGGTTAGAATTCCCTCACTATCTTATATTCACAAAACTAAAAATCTTTTACAGTCTAATTTTCAAACCTGTATAATGACAAACACTAAAAATTATTATCCAGACTTAGTCTCTATCTTGGACTGTTTTATCTGCTGAGAAATTCTTGCTGCAACCAACTGGTCAAATAATACTGCAGGTGACTTACTGTATTCTTATCATGTCTCTAAAGTTTGGAGTTCCATTCCCCACTTACTAAGGCAAACTAAGAACCTGAAATCCTTCAAGCTACTATGGAAAAAGCACCTAAAGGTCTTCTTTGCTGATGCAAATCCCCCTAATCCCCCTAAACTAGCCTTATCCGCTCTTTTCCATCCTGTTCTAAATGACCATTTGGCCAGTAATCTTCTATCTAATTCTGTACTTATCATATCTATTTGGCCATTCTTAAGCTTTACATTGCTATGAAAATTTAATTTTCCACTGTCTTACTATTATAAAATATTATGGGTCAAACTTCGTTAGTCTAAACACTGACATAAGTGTATTGTCTGTACCATGATTATGTTTGTATGCTGACTATTCATATGTATCTCGTAAATATTTTTGTTTTCTCATTATTTTGGGTTCAGTCATTGTTTTTTCTTGCTAAGCATAGCTTACACATCAAATTCATTCAAATAGAGAAAAACGTGGAATCAACGTAAATGTCAGTGTTTAGAGCATCCGCCTAATGAACAGGCATTCACGGTTTGAGCCCAACAATAGCATATATCATTTTCCATGTGGAATGAATGCCGTTTTGCTGTAAAACTGACATGAGTATCGCATGAGATATTTAACTTAAATATTATTCAAGCAAAGTGGCACTGTCATAATGAATAAGGCACTAATAAGCAGGTGTAAGCACAAATAAGCAGCAGTAAACACATATAAGTACCCACATATAAGTACCAGTAAGCATGTCTGAGTGCTCTTGCATGGGTCTAAGCAGAGCCCAGCATAGGAAATGTATATAAGTATGTACAGATATATAATATATATACATGTATCTCTTAGGAAATGAGATCAAGTTTCACAGCATAAATATACTAAACTTAAGCTTCTCCACTGCGGTCACTAATAAATCATCAGTATAGATCAATATGTAGAAATACATTCTTTGCAACACATTCATTCCATTTGCAGACATAAATAACATGAATGTGCCCTTACAAACCTTGACAGTAGATAGAATAATAGGTTGTGCATAAGAGGGAAGGGATGAAACTGTTAAAACGCAAAAGTGTGTACAATGTCCGAAGTCAGTGCTGTACTGAAAAAAATCAAATGTGAGGACTTTTCCACTCATGGAATCATTCCTGTGATCTGCCTGCTACGGCAACGCCAATTACTAAACTGGTCTATTTGTAAAAGAAATACGCCAAACACATGTATAATTAGGCTCTCATGTGTAACGTGTGCATTACCACATAGTCATACTTATTAATTTATTGTAGTGTCATGTTAACTTGAGTAAGGATGTAATGAAGTATAGAGAATAATCTTGACATAAACACATGCGTGTCCCATGTGGGACAACCCAAAAATTGTGAATAGTTTCCTTTTGGTTGCTCATGTCACCAATGTTTGTGAACTAAAAGTTTGGGAGTTCTGAGGATAAGTAGAGTGAATTAACCGAAGGGAGGGGTCTATAGGAGTAGGGAGTGGCTAATGTGTAGTGGTGTGGATACACTGCGAATCCAACTGGAGAATGGATGACTGTAATGTTAGGAAGGCATTGGAGTGGGTATTTGGGGAACCAGGAGCCATGGGTATATGGGTATATATGCAAATAAAGCAGCACTACAATAGTGTATTGGTTAGAGCAACCACCTAACGAACAGACATTCCCGTTCCAAATCCCACTGCATCACATACCATTTACCATCGAGTAATCTGTACATGAACATATTGCAACATCTATCTGCTGTATAACCTGCAAAATAACAATTAAAAGTTAACTGGAGCAAAGTGCCAGTGTCATAATGAATAAGGCACTAGTAAGCAGGTTTAAGCATATATAAACACCAGTAAGCTTGTGTAAGTACACTTGCACGGGGTATGCATTGCTTTAAAGACACACACACACACACACACACACACAAACATATATATATATATATATATATATATATATATATATATATATATATATATATATGGTTCCACTTTAAATCATCGAATGTTCAGAACATTGATGTTCTGATCATCGAGACCAGAACATCGATGTTCAGAACATTGAAGTTTTAAAGTGGAAGTGCCAGGTAAGTGACAATGTAGAATTGTGGGTGTGTATGCAGGGCAGCAAGGTGTCCTGCATGGTGTGTGTGTGTGTGTGTGTGTGTGTGTGTGTGTGTGTGTGTGTGTGTGTGTGTGTGCCATCTGAGTGTTGCATTGCAAGTAGGGTAGGGTACGGGAAATCTCCCATTTAGCACTACCGCATATAGTGGTAAATGGAAGATTTCCCTTAGCCCACTGTAGTGCAATCTTGGAGTTGGAATATTAAAGTATGAGGGGGTGTGGGGGGGCATAACATAGTTTTTTGTGATTTATTTGGTGTTTGTGTGGTTCATTTTGAAACTTCAATGTTCTGAACATTGATGTTCTGGTCTCGATTATCAGAATGTCAATGTTCTGAACATTCAATGTTTCAAAGTGAATATCTATTCGCCTCAATCGGAAACGCTCAATCGAGAGCGATACCAGCAGAGGGGCCAAAAAGAAAGATCTTCCACCAATACAACAACAGACCCTACAAAGATTTTGGAACTGAACAGCCTTGTGTATAATATCTCTAACTATTCGCTATCTGAACCTGAATTACAGGTACTTAACAAAGGCATGTCCTTTATTCCATCCTCGAATTTAGACCTTAGTCAGATCATCATTGCCATCAGGGTCTTTGCTAGGAATGTGTGCTTAAAATTATTCTTCAATGAGACTCAAATGCAGACTCCTCAGAACATGAAGAAGAAAAGTCTCTTTATGCCTCTGACATCTCCCAATGTCGACGTATTTAAACAAGCTGTGGAAAGAGATTTATATAATTGTTTTTCCACTGATAATCGATGTATAGATAAGAACTTAACCAAAACCCAGTCAGAAGCACTTCAAGGACTTAAGAAGAATGATCAAATAGTCATACGTCCAGCTGACAAAGGTGGTCCAGTGGTCGTACTGGATGCATCTTATTATCACAAAGAGATGTTGTGTTTATTGAATGATGATGCTTATAAGAGTTTCTTTTGACTCAATACATGTTATGAAAGAATGTATAGATAGGAATCTAATGGAATGCAGGAAGGTAGAACTTATAAACGATGACCTATTGAAATATATGATGGTAGATTATCCTCTAATTCCTACAATTTCAGGTCTCCCTAAGATACACAAGAATGCTAGAAATCCTCCAATGCGGCCCATTGTGGCTGGCTCTGGATGGCTGACAGAGCCGATTTCTATATACTTAGACCATGAACTCAAGACTTTAATAAAGTCCTCTAATTTTATATTGCAGGACACTGAACATTTCTTGAGAGAATTATATTTGTGCACGTTAGGGATAGAACAATGACACATAGAGGCATTGCTTTTTGTGACTATGAATGTAGTCTCGTTGTTTACGTGTATACCTAATTTTGATGGTATACATGCATTGCAAAGATTTTTGGTTAAACATTCAGGATATACACAAACAAAAATTGATTTTATATCCTCATTGATGGAAATTGTCCTCGAGAATAATATTTTCATATTTAATGACATATGTTACAAACAAACCAAGGGGGTCGCCATGGGCACTAGCTGTGCTAACAGCTATGCCAATATTGTCATGGCGACCTTCGAAGAGGCACATATTATCCATCATCCTGACATTTTATTTTACAGAAGATTTGTGGACGACCTCTTCTTTCTTTGGAAGGGGTCGACCAGTGCACTAAACATGTTTTTTGAACAACTGAATATAGCAAGTAATTATTTAAAATTTACTTTGAATTTTTCATACATGCACATCGATTTTCTGGATGTCACGGTATACAAGGCTAACAATGGGATTAACACCAAAATTCACCGCAAAACATGTTACAGACCGGCTTTTTTACACAGGGAAAGTATGCACACTCCTCATGTGTTCAAGAATATTATAAAAGGACAAGCTATGCGTGTTTCTCGCCTATCAACTTTAACAACAGATTATAGTGAGGGTTTAGAAACACTACGGGAGGGGTTACTCACCAGAGGCTACTCTCAAAATGAAATAGATAGAACGTATACTCAGATGGACTATTTGAGATGAACAAGAGCTAAACCATATTTTTCTGATGCAGGAAGCAGTGGGATGGACATTAAACGCAGCATTGTTGACCGTCCAATTAATATTGTTTTACCATTTGGTGGCAAATTAGAAGCAGCACAGAAGGCCATAAGGAGAAATTGGAACATACTAATTGCTGACGACAAGGTAGCTAATCTTGTCAGTGAAGCTCCATTGTTTACCTTCAGCAATATGTACAACCTTAAAAATCTTCTTTGTAAGCGCCAGATTCCCCTATTTAGGACAGGCTTGGAAAGAACCATTAAATGTGGTCACTGTCAGCAATGTAAATATATTGATGAATCACACTATTTCAGACATCCAGAGACTGGGCATCTCTGGACTATTAATTGTGACAGTGACTGCGCCACTCGAAATGTCGTATACGTGGCCTCATGTACACGATGTTTCTCTTTCTATGTGGGGAAGACTAACAGGTCTCTGAGGGAGCGTATACGCGATCATGGTTACTGTCTGAATAGGTTACAGGACTACAGTGCTTTGGCAAAACATACTCTAAATGAAGGTGATAATCACACCTTCTTATTCCAAGTTCTACAGGTCATGGTGGTAGGAAATAGAGCAGGTGATATAGTGAATCTGACGGAAGAGGCAGAACTAAGATGGATATGCAGACTAGGAGCTCATATAGGTAAAGGCTTAAACGACGTCATATCCATCAAACCTTATCTGAAGGGGAGACCTCTAAGGTAGAATTAACTTAATGCAGTAAGCCACATTTATGTAGTTACATGGTATATTCTATCTCATTTCCCATACTATACATACTCTGTTTTTTGTTCCATTTACTCTACTTCACATATAGTCAGTATAATCACTTATCTAGGTATTTTCATCTTTTATGCATTACATCAATTGTATACATAACATAGTTAACTCTACTTATTGTCAGGTCTCCTTTCAATTAAATCACTCATGGATGCAGTTCCAACCATCTACACCTGTTTTTCCCATTCTGTGATACTTGTTCAGTCCATATACAACTTCTTTACATCGTAGTTTTTTGCTAAAGCTGTTACTTGTTTCTGTAGTCTTTTCACATACATATAGTGACCATATACACTCCCCATGTAGTGATTATTATCTTTGGCCTGTTTATAGGTCAGATTGTTTTAGACTTGTAGATTCTGCCTCATCTCTTTCTTATTACCCTATACATTGACTGTATTTAATGGACGAGTTGACACATCTATTGTTTGCTTTTTGTCGATCCCATACATGTTCTGCGCAATTATTGATAGTTGAAAAAATTTTTAGATGATTCTTATTTTATTACACATGATCGTTGTTGCATTTTTATATTGTATTAAATTATTATGATTACAGTTGTAGATATATTTTTATGTTATAATAGGGTTTAAATGGTTTATTGTGACTTTATATGGTTATAATTTTTTATTATCCTTATTATCAATTAGCTTTATTAGATAGATTTGAACACCACTTATTTATCTAATGTTTTAACTGCAATGTTTTAACTGCAATGACTATATGCGGTTTTCCTTTCTGTGACTTTAAGAGGCACAGCCGCTGATTGGCTGACTGTTGTTGGCGTTTTTATTTAAACTGTTATTTTTTCATTTGCAAACTGTTTGTCTGATGAAGCGGTGGGTAAACGCCGTGAAAGCGCTAACTCTATTAAAGGATTTTATCACTTTAATTCAGAACCGAATGGTTTTTTTCAACAGCGAATATATATTCTTTGGATCTGTTTGTTGCTATAAGACTTTTTGCTACACTGCTATCGGATACATTGTTACCAGCAGTAAGTGACTTCATTTGGCTTCCGCTGAGGATTTGGATACTGGTAACTGTTGATTTTTCTTCATTGCACTGTCCTCTCAGACCTGCATTTAAGGAATTTTCATTTTGCTGCTGATTCAAGCATTGCGTTCTCCTTGGTTTTGTTTGCGCTAGTTAAGCGCTTGTGTTTTACAATCTGGTTTTAAATTTGTCAAGCAGACGAAACAATAATACTGACATTATTATCAGCGTTAAGCAAACGATTATTACTCTGTTTTGTTTGCGCCAATTCAGCGTATTTCAACTTTGACTTTACATTTCGTCAGTCAGACGAAATACCACCAACCTCTAGTCTTTTTGGTATCTGCGTTGAAAACGACATTCTATTCCATTTACGCCTGCTCTCATAGTGTGTACTGGTTTCCTTGTGTTTTTTGGGATTTTGGGAGGATTTTTTACATATATATATATATATATATATATATATATATATATATATTTGTGTGTATGTGTGTGTGTGTGTGTGTGTGTGTGTGTGTGTGTGTGTGTGTGTGTGTCTGTGTGTAGATATACACAGATGTACAGCTATGATCAGAAACAGCACACAAGAATGACATATGTTCACAGGCTATGCCAATGGAAGTGAGGGGCCCAAGCAAGAAACATGAAACACGTAGCATGACCCTCCACCCCCCCCCCCAGCCGGACATGGGAAATATACACACAAACAATGTAAAGAGTCCACTACTCCCCAGACCACAGGCAGGATACAAGAGGGGGGTACACAGTGCACCCGTGAATTCTAATCTTGGAACACAGACAGGAGCGTACCTTGCGGGACACCCCAAAAATTGGTTCATAGGTTCATAGGCTCATACTAGGCTATCTGCCCTAGGGCATTTGCAAGCCTAGCCAGAGTGTGTTTGGCTTTCGCCACCCATTTAAATGAATTTTACTATGCCCTTTTTCGAGGTTTAGTTTACTGTGCCTCTGTCTAACAGTGACACAGAAGTGATACCCGCGGTAAACCTACTATCTCCCATCCACTCATATAGTCTCCCATCCACTCATATAGCATTTGGCAAGACCAAAAGAAGGTGATAAACTAAATATTCTGGCTGGGGTGTATACGTACCCAGAATACAAGGGTGGGAAAGCTTGATGACCCATGGGTCGAGACAATTGTATGAAATGGGTCCCGTGAAGTGGAGAGTGGGCAGCGTGTAGTGGTGTGTCCAGAACTGACCAGGACCCAGAGTAAGGATGGGTGCTTTAGAGGAGGTGCGGGTGGGGGAACTATGGGTAGCTACTTATGGGTCTAGGTGTGCAGGTGCTGGCTGATGTGGGCCTATATGGACACCCCCAGGGATGTAAGCAAATGTGTTCATTTGGCAGAGGCATCACCCAATGAGCAGCCACACCCACTACGAGTCCCACTGCAGCAAAGTGTAATCTATATGGCAAGGAACGGAATAACCAGATGTAGATGTATATATGTAGAGGTATGTGTGTGCATATCTACCCATAGTGACATAGAGATAAGCCTCTCCCTCTCCATAGTACAAATGTATACATACAGAGACAGAATACATATACATACCCACATATAGATATATACATATGCAGACACCCATAGACCCATATGTTATATATATATATATATATATATATATATATATATATATATAGATATATAGATATATAGATATATATATATATACATAGACAGCAATATATAAATATATGCATGTATGCATACATATACAGATATATCTGTATATAGTAATGTATATATATATATATATATATATATATATATATATATATATATATATATATATGTGTGTGTGTGTGTGTGTGTATGTGACTGTAAATATACACATGTATATAGCTAGGATATGATACAGCAGTTACGAGTTACATATGCTCACAGGCCATACATATGGGGGCGAGGGGTCCAATAAACAAATGTGTAACATGTAGCATCAACCCCCCCCCCCCCAAGCTAGGCCGGTGAGACATACAGACACACAATAAAAGTAAACACACCACTGCTTCCCAGACCACCAGCAGGATACTACCAGTGAGAGAGACCTGCCAGGTCTAATATTGAAACATAGACATCGATGTCCTTTGTGGGACACCCAAATTTTAATGATCATCGGAGTCAGTCCCAGTAATGATTCATGAAGAAAGGCTGTAGATGTACATGGACCAGTAGGTTGTGCAAACCTGATAACCCATGGGTCGACACAACATATGACATGTGTCCCGACACGCGGAGAGTGGGCAGGTGGGGAACTATGGGTATGCAATTATGGGCCTAGGCGTGCAGGTGTTGGCTGGCGCAGTCATATTAGGACTGCCCCAGGGATGTAAGTAATATTCCAAAATGGGCATAGCTGATGCCCACACCTCTCAACCCCTAAGAGCAAATCCACTGGACAGGGCATAAACCATTGGGGGAACAAATAGGAACCATACCTCTGAACTGTCCCCGATTTCCAGGGGCGTCCCTAATTTCGACTCAGTTTCTCTGTCCCACTTAATTCCTCCTAAAACTAGTAACTTTTGGAGGAAAGGTGGTGAATTACACATAACGAATAACGACAACACTTAAGAAGTATAAACATCATTTACCTCAGAAAATGTGCATGAATTCATATGATCTGAGTCTGTCAATGTGTCAGGTTAATATCACTAATAATTTAAATGTGTCCCTGATGTTGTTATGACGTGCCCATGATTCAGTTGGTATTTTTCCCCATTTGTATGAGAGGTCTGATAGGGACAGAAAGCACATATTCCACTGACAACCCTAGAAAGATGATAGAATATTAGGTATGCAGTAGCATGACTCGGCTGAAGGATGTGGGTTCCAAAACCCAATTACCTGTTGGTATTGAACAGTGTCAGTTTCCATGTATTAGCCAGACAGGTGCAGATTGTAAGAGGAACGCACCAATAATATGAATCAAACTCTGGACAAGCCGCGGATTCTGTACAGTCAAACGGCATGCTTTCGCCTAATGGTCAGCCATTCCCGATACTGTATCCATGTAATCCAATGTAATAGGCATCACAAGGTAATATCGTAGTCCTCACTCCCATGCAGGGTTGTGAGTGTCACATGCAAAAACCAAATGCAGTGCATTAGCAAGTGCGGGAGCATGCGAGTGAAAGCCTGTTTGTCCGCCAGTATGCGGGTATTACACTGGTGAAGAAATTAGAGGCTAACTGAGTGGAAGAAACTGTAACTGGAGGTTAGCATTGCTTAGCTCCATGCAAACCCATGCACACCTGTTCACAACTGCTTTAATGTGTCTTAATCACTCCGTATCCAATGGCCTTGTTCTGCCCAGCAACAAAATAAATGGCCTCTGCAAGGCTCGAAACCAGTACCCTGCACACACAGCCAGTGTGATTTACCACTAAGCCATGGCAGATATACAGACATTGGATCTTATCACAAACATATCATCCAGCACAGTCATTCAACAGTATAGGAAATGTATTCCATCATGTAGATGTAGGTGTGTGTGTTTATGTCCAGATATAGATAACTACATATATATATATATATATATATATATATATATATATATATATATATATATATATATATATATATATATCAGGAACATCCCATGTGACAACAAAGCATTACAAAGGAATGAAAAGGGAAACACCAGCAATACCTGTAGTATGTAGTGGTGTTGTCCTATGTAATATCAAGACTCCCTCAAACAGACATGTGTCATTAATACACGCAAACATTTGTACATTGGCCAAATACATCACTCTGTGCAATTTATTTACATCAACATAACTGTTCCTGTCCAATCATTATGTGAGATCATTACTCTTGCAAGGTGCTGTGTGTGACATCATCATCGTGAAAAAGGTAAATGGGGTAACCATAGAGGGACTGGTAGTGTTGTGTGTACAATGGGGTCGTCTGCATCATGTGTCCCTGGAATCTTTATGAGTCATGTGCATACCAGGATCATGTGCCTGAGAGACTGGGGTGAGGACAACTTGAGTATGTTGTGATGCATATTAAAAGGGTTACATGTATCCAGTGGACACGTGCGTGAAATGGACAGCTATATATGGGGCAAATGTTGTTCTAGGAACCAAATGGCCTTTTGTTTCTGTAGGGTGAGAGTGGGATGTGGGGGAAGGAGAGTAGGTATGCTCGTAGAGGATAGGTTGGGTAGAATGACAGACAAGACAGCATACAGGGTCGGTATATGACACATGTAGGGGTATACACCTTGGATTGGGAGGGGTGTTCGACAGTCACAAGCCCATGAGCCCCCAGATGGAAACAGTGAGACGGAGGTCCCCAGCCATGGGCATCCACCACTGCACCAAAACAGCCTCAAAGATGGCAGTGCTGGGGGCTGTCTAGGAGGGGCAGGCTCACCTTATAAATGTGACACTCTGCCCTTGAGCTGGTGTATCTGGCCTCAAAATCCCTTATTGAGCCTCCTACATACCACGTCCAGGACTGTACGACAGTGGACATGTTCCTGTCTGGACCTGCTCCCAGGGGAGGACAAGCCACATCCTCCATGGTGGTTCCACAAGAAGGTGGTACATAGCCAACAGAGGTGGAGGTCCTAGGCTGGGCTGGGCACCAGATGTGCTGGTGCCCGGTGCCATGGCCAGCTGAAGTGGGACAGGAGGTTCTGCCGGGACCTCCAAACCCATACAGCCTATGGTGTTGCAGTTTAAACACAGATATTGTTTAGTAATAGTCAACAGCATTCAGGATTACTTATAACAGCATGCATAGATGTGATCATCAACCCAACACAACAGATGGCATACATTTGCAGAGGGAGCACAACACATGCATATATACTGCATGACATCTGTACAAAGTGTAGAAGACTTGTGACTGCAGCTATGGACAGTGGCCCATTATTGGCATGTCACTGAGAACCCCAGACAGTGTCTGTCATACCACTGTTTCATCTGACATATGTCCAATCAGGGATGCGATGGCAGTAACACTCATCACTATCACCATGTGCTGACTGCAATCCTCACACTATGCTCCTGTAGTTCACAGATGTGTGTTCAGTGAATAACACAGGAAAAAAATGGTTCCACACACTGACCAGTCCACAGATGGCCCTACAGATGGGGTCCCCTCACAAACAGAGCACTGTCTTATCAGTTTTAAAACATGCAGAATAGCCATTACCACACACAACTTGTTAAACTGGCATTAGTCTCAATGAAGCATAGCTACACTTACATGCTATAGTCATGTCTGGCACATCACTCTCTTGTCCTTAGGTGATTTCCCACTGTGTATGTTGTTTGAGGAACATCCAGATATCATCTGTGATGCCGTTTACCAAAGACCATATCCAGGTACCACTCACAGCAACTGTCATGGGCAAACACCAACATGATGTTCCTAGATATTGTACTGTGTTTCCATGCGATTGGCTATGGGAACATCATCAAAGCTGTTTCACATGCAATCAACTAGAGGAGGGCTGCAATAGGTGCAGCGGCCATCACCTGATCATGACCATCACTTGCAAAACACAAGCTGCTGCTGAGCAGGTGTACAACTCCACATCCACCAGAGAGTGTGTGGAAGGGACAGACAGAGGTAAAGTACATCAGAGAAGGGCTTGGAGACTAAAATCTAAGCACTGTCTGTCACACACCTACCAGTACAGGGGTTCAAACCCTTGACTGACTATTCATTACTATTACAAGTGCATGGAGTTACTCCGTGTGCCACAAAGCTGACATCTTGGTGTGCTGTAAGAACATATATGTGTGCTGGTGAGTGACATCTGCAACAGAGATATAGTAGACATACATTAGGTGTAGCACACATGGCTGTCCACATGAATGGATGTCATTGTCAACACAACCACACTCTCTAATGGACTCACATTGACACACTTTGCCAGGCCCACAAATACACTTCCTAACTACTTAGTTTGCCACCTTGCAGTAATGCACAGGTACTACATGCACCACAGGGGATATCCAGAGGTTCTACGGACTAGGGCATGTGAACGTGTCTGACATCAGTCGGTATGCCAAATGGGAGTTATACTGGGTGTGACTGTGGTTGGGAGCATCATACCTACAGGCAGACACAAGGTGCCAGTACTGACATGCATGTGTGCATTGCTTCATGGGTGTGTAGTGGTTAGCTGTGCAAGATGGCTGTACAAGGCTGGGTGAGGGGTAATACTTGGCATCACACCACCCAACAGTGGTGTGCAGTGTGGTACAAGGCTGTAGTGTCTGCAATGTCCCACACAGATTGGTATTGTATGAACTGTCCTGACATCCTGATTACCATTGTGTATGGCCATAACTTTGCAATGCCTGCCATGTCTGTGTTTGATAGTCCTTGACATGGACATTACCTGGGATGTGCACATCCCACAATAATGTACAGTGGCATGTACAAGTGCACCTGGTTTGGCTGGAACATGTTGTGTACACAGAGTGTTATCCTCAGATATGCCAGTACTGGCCTGGTGTGGCAGGACCTGCTTATAGACAGCAGGTTGACACTGCACCTGCATTAATAGAATGATACAAGTATTCCCTGGTGTCAGTGGAATACAGGGTACATGTGTAAGACATTGTATGGCCTCTGTGGATCACATTTGATGGCACCACATATGTTGCAGGCATCCAGTGGGGAACATAGTGAAGGCACATTGTTCGCAATTATGTGCCTATTGTACTGCTGTACAGGGTGTCATGCCCTCTGCAGCCCACTGCAATCACATCATGCCTACTACCTGTCATCAATGTGCAGGGTACTAGCAACATAGTGGGATATTCTAGGCAAGTGTGTTTGTGTATTACACATGGGTTCAGAACGTATTCCGGGTAATAGTAGGGTTGCATACTTTGTTCACCAGGCCTTTTGCCAGATGTAGAGGTATGGCTTGCCAACACAGTCCCTTGGCTGACTGACATCTGTACTCCTTGTGAGGTGGACATTGTGACATATAATATGGGCATCATATAGGAAAACTACAAAATCAGCTCCCCAACATGTCCAGTGGTTAGACACTCAAAACCACCTCCACACAGGCACTGACTGTCAAACACACACACCTGCCATGTCTTGGAATAGAACCCCTACCTAACTAGTGTATCACACTACAGCATTATGCAGTTACAGCACACACTACAAAGATTATTGTGTTACAGAACTCCCAGAGGTGTATTTCTAGGTGGGTGACATCAACAGGATTGCCAAAGGTGGTTATGTGAATTATAAAAAGTGTGCATACTCTAAAGGGCATTATTACTTTCTCAGGCAGACAGACACACACATAAACAGTT
The DNA here is from genome assembly GCF_019279795.1 of Protopterus annectens. NCBI lineage: Eukaryota > Metazoa > Chordata > Ceratodontiformes > Protopteridae > Protopterus > Protopterus annectens. The sequence continues at coordinate 1,942,223,846 of NC_056726.1, forward strand.
GGCCTCTCTTGAAATAGAATCCCTACTTAACTAGTTTATCACACTACAGCAATACACAGCTACAGCATGTGCTATGGAGAATTTTGGGTTACAGTACTCCCAGAGGTGTATTTCTAGGTGGATGACATCAGCAGCATTGCCAAAGGTAGTTATGTGAATTGTAAAGCATGCGCATACTCTAAAAGGCATTGTTACTTTCTCAGGCAGACAGACACACACACACACAGTTTGGTCGCTTTTGGAAAAAAACTCCTACTTAACTAGTTTATCACACTATAGCAAAATGCAGTTACAGCATGCTCTATGGAGAATACTGGGTTACAGCAGTCCCAGAGGTGTATTTCTAGGTGGGTGACATTGGCAGGATTGCCAAAGGTGGGTATGTGAATTGTAAAGAGTGTGCATATTCAAAAAGTATTGTTTCTTTCACAGGCAGGCAGACAAACACACACACACACACACACACACACACACACACACACACACACACACACAGTTGACCTGTCTGGGATTAGAATACCTACCAAACTAGTTTAACATACTACAGCATTACACAGTTACAGCACACACCATGGATATTATTGGATTACAGCAGTCCCAGAGGTGTATTCATAGGTGGGTGATATCAGCAGGATTGCAAAGAAGGGCATTTCAAGTGTACTGTGAGTTGTACATGTCTCTTACCTGCGTGTACCCACTGCTTACTGTCACAAAAACTCTTTTGCATCTGCTTACAACTGCCTTATGCAGTCCTAATTGGCAGTATCAACAAGGCTTGCAGGTCTAGAACCCTGGACCATGTACACTGAGGTCACTGGATGTATTACTAAGCCATCTGGGTTGTACACATGTTGCATGGAGTCTATAATGCACATCTTACTACAGGTATTCCACAGTACTGAAAACAAATGGGACAGTCACTTTGTGTACATATGTACAGTACCCTCTAATGTTTGTTGTTATTTGGCGTTTTGCACTGGTTCGTCTGATGGCCACGGAACGACCTGATAGCCCCAGCACTCCGCACATCTTTTCAACTTTAACCGGCAACGGGCATACGGATGAAAACCCGGATCCCATCACCAAAATTACCACTATTTTAGCGTCCTTGTCGGAGAAGCTTGATAGGTTTCAAGCTCGACTCGACGTGTTTGAAAGAAGGGATGTTAGTGTTAACAATTTTAGCCTAGAAGCAAGAGGCTTGCCTTCACAACATGTTGTTTCTGCACTTTCAGCTGATGTCCACATTCCGGCAGCACAACCGCTACCTGCCACATCGATAGTCTTAAATGAAGGCGACACCAATGCGGCTTCTGGATCAGGTGCACGCTTTGCTGATGTCGTTTCTACTACATCTAGACCATATACTTCTGGTACCAACTGTTCCAATGGTCTTTTGGGTCACCCTAATGCCGCACAAATGAGCGGCAGGATTATGACTATAGGCACCAACACTAATGTAAGTAATCTATCGAATATAGCTGCATGGATGCAAAATACTGAAGCATTTGTTTTTTCAACTACAAATACTGTCAATACGGACAATTCTAGAGACAATATGACTACAATTTCAGACAAGCTGAAATTATTCGACAGTAAAGTTTTAAGACTAAAAAAATTACAATTAGAATCGGCTTATTTTAAGCAATGCATACATGAGGGACTGGTACCGAAAGGTTTAAGAAACTCATTTGCACCATCAGGGTTACTCAATAACCTGCCATTTTTTAGTGAATTGAAGGAACTGTTTCAAATACAGGGAATACAATTGCTCCAGCTTATAATTAAACATTATGAGCTCCAGGTGCAGCAATTGATAACCGAAATTGACCTACTTGATAAACAACTGAAGGATGACTTAAATTTTGCTATGTTTAAGGTGGATTATGATCGTACACTAACTAGCATAGAGGCAATGTTAGTCAAACTTAAACAAAATAAAGCTAAAAAACTTGTGAGAGATAGGCAAGCGTATCAGAGTGATAATGCCTATCCTAAGCTACGTTTTTCTGAACAAAAAGACGTGGCAACAGGTGGAACAAACTGTGCTTTTAACCTTGATGAAACTAATGCTCATTCACATGACAATAATGAGGATATAGTGGATGAGGAGTCTTTCATTAACCCTAACACCGGTCCAAGACGCAGTAACAGAATTAAAGGCCAAAATGCTAATAATAAAAATAACAATAACTTTTATAGTAATAACAATTTTTTAGGCCAGCGCAATCCTCGACAACGTTCCAACAGGAGACAGAACCGGAACTGACTATTAATGTTGGACTAACAGACAGCAGAGAGACACCAACTGGACCTCATGACAATTTTTCTTTTACCAACACTTCTTCATTTCAACAAGACCCTAAAATAATCTTGAATCAGGATGGTGACTTTAAAATATACAATTTCACTGACCTCCATTTACCTGAAGAGCTTATAGAAAGGTTGGCGTATGGGTACACTTTTGTACCTAGTAGATTTGGAGATGTATCAAAAGAACTGATAAACTTAAAATGCTTTGTTAGAAACCTTAATTTAAAACTGTATTTTAACAGTGAACCTGATATTTTTGACATGTCTAATTCCTTAAAACTCCCTAGTGTTTTCAATCCACCGTTGCACCCTTCTTTACTATCATTTGAACAGGCCTGTGAGGTGGATTTGAGACACTTATTTAATGACAGGTCGACAAAGTGTTCACATCACAAGTTTAATACTACAAAAGCACAAATCCAAATGCTTGATGACCTTTGTAATACGCAAGTCAGGCTTTTGAAACCTGACAAGGGGGGAGGCCTGGTGATATTTGATGATCACGTTTACATAAGAAAAATGTATTCTATTTTAGAGTCACCTGCATATGCTGAAGCGTCCCTTAATGAGATACAAGGAGCATATAACAGGATGAGGGGGTACTTTCGTGATTTATTTCTCGAAAGCAAAATTGATTTAGACACCTATAACTTTATTGATATGACTCTGCCAAAAATACCTGTCATGTTCGGCATACCAAAGGTACACAAAGACTTAGAAAATCCACCAATGAGGGCCTTAATTGATGGAAGGCCCTCAATGACTTACTCCTGTGCCAAGTTAGTTGACAAATTGCTGTCTAAATATGTTGCACTTTTTCCTGCGATTTGTAAGGACTCCTTGTCCTTCTTGGAGGCCATTAATGCTCAACCCTTCAGCAGTGAAGTTAATTTCCTCACTGTTGATGTGGTTGACTTGTACACCTCGATTCCCCACCAGGAAGCCCTTGAATGGATAGCTCTCCTATTGTGTGAATTAGGGGCCCCAAAAACTGAGATAGATGTCATTATTGAAATTTTGGATATTGTGTTATCTTCGAACTATTTTATGTTTGACAAAAAATACTTTTTACAAAAACAAGGAGTAGCCATGGGCTCTCCTTGTGGAGCATCAGTGGCTAACTTGTACATGAGTTACTGGGAGAAACATTTTGTTTTTTCCTCAATAGAACTTGTAACACCTATTAGATTCTATACGAGATACCTAGACGATATCTTCATTTTATTTGAAGGTAATAGCGTAATGGCCGACACTTTTGTGTCTGCCATCAACAACACTTCAGAATTTTTGAAATTCACTTATAACTTTTCAACATCAAGTATTGATTACTTAGACGTAAAATTGATGAAAGACTTTCAATCCTGTTTGTTTATTTCAAAGATTCATCGGAAGCCAACGTACTGTAACTCATTCTTGCATTTTTCTAGCCATCACCCCTCTAGACAGAAGAAAGCTGTAGTCAAGGGGCAATTCGTTAGAGCGGCAAGAATGTGCAGTACGTTGGAATTTTTCTATGAAGAATGTGATTTATTAACAGACATGTTTTTGAAGAGAAAATATCCATTAAAATTTATTAAAGAAATTTTTAATGAGGTAAAAGTAAAAAGACTTAATGGCTTTTTTAAGTCAATTTTGTCTAATGTAAATTTAGACAATGATTTACATACTAATGTTTCATTAACAAATATTAATGACGATTCCCTGGTCACTGATTACTTAAGTGCTGATAAAAGAATTTCTTTTGATCCATCTCTCAGTTATGTGACTACATACAGTCTTGATTCCAGTAATATAGTCACAATTATTCAGAAGAACTGGGACTTTATTTTAAGTAATCCTAATTTAATCAAGAATTTTGGACACTCCCCTAAATTTGTTTTTAAAAGAAGTAGGAATTTAAAGGAGTTATTACAGAGGGACCTCCAAAGTAAATTTTACAATAAAAAACTGGGAATGTACCCATGTGGTTTTTGTAACAGATGTTACAAAACCAAGTCAGGTCAGACATTCACAGTGAGGGGCAAGAAGTACACTATAAGGAAGCCCCTAAACTGTGAAAGTAAATCTGTAGTGTATGTGGCCCTTTGCGATTGCTGTCCGTCTTTCTATATTGGAAAGACGGACCGTAGATTACGCGATCGCATGTACGAACACATTTATGCCATTAATAATAGAAATGAAAACAATGCCCTAGCTAAACACATAATTGACCATCAAGGGCATAGTTTTTCATTCATGGCAATTGATCAAATTATACCATCTATTAGAGGTGGTCCAATTACATTACTCTTAGAAATTTTGGAGTTAGAGTGGCAATTTAGGACGGATGCATTCCACTTTCCTGGATTAAATGATAGTTGTAATATTTTACCAGTCTTGAAACTAAGAAGCTACTTACGTTGATCTTTTTTAGATTAACTTAGAAAGTCGATGAGCTCCTCTATTTTGAATATTTATTCATTCACTAATTACTATTTATTACTTATTAATTTTTAATATTTAATAATAAATTTGGAATGACAGCCTTCCTTTATCTACATTGTCTAGGTCAATTGTTAGTCCCTTCTTTGATGCTTTTATAACTTGTAAGCATTGAATATATTTACACAATGCATGGATTATTTATTTAATTAATTTATTTTTAGGCATATTTTGTATTTTGTATATAATATATAATGTTTATTTAATATATAATACAATATAAACCTGATTAACTCTCTCTTTTCCATATTTTATTGAGATTTAATGGAAAGTTTTTTGTTTTATAACACTCTACTTGTATGTACCTGTTTTTAAGTTATTTATATTTATTTTTTGCACAAATTTTTGAGATTTAACGGAAAGTTTTTTCGATACATAATACTCCATTGTTATGTACCTGTTCTTAAGTTATTTATCGGTGACAGTCCTTAAGTATTACTTTTGAGTTTTATGTACTGCATTACTTTGTTTTTAAATGATACATTGCCAATTTAATATTATTATTAAGTAAAATATACCATCCGCTATGACAGGATGAAGAAATAGTTTCTAATGGCATTCCACTGACATCACTTCCTTCAAAGAAGTATATAAGTTGTACTTTGTTTTATTTTAAATGTTCTCTGAAGAAGCCAAGCTAGGAAGCAAGGCGAAAACGTTAATTAATAAACTTGCGTTAAGAAAATTCACTTTTTGGTCTTTTGTAGCAGCTTTACTACTGCTTCTTGGCTGCTGGAGCAAGGTTTCCGTGGTACTTTTGTTTTTCGTACCTAGTTTGTTGTTATTTGGCGTTTTGCATAGGTGGGTGACATTGGCAGGATTGCCAAAGGTGGGTATGTGAATTGTAAAGAGTGTGCATACTCAAAAAGTATTGTTTCTTTCACAGGCAGGCAGACAAACACACACACACACACACACACACACACAGTTGACCTGTCTGGGATTAGAATACCTACCAAACTAGTTTAACATACTACAGCATTACACAGTTACAGCACACCCCATGGATATTATTGGATTACAGCAGTCCCAGAGGTGTATTCATAGGTGGGTGATATCAGCAGGATTGCAAAGAAGGGCATTTCAAGTGTACTGTGAGTTGTACATGTCTCTTACCTGCGTGTACCCACTGCTTACTGTCACAAAAACTCTTTTGCATCTGCTTACAACTGCCTTATGCAGTCCTAATTGGCAGTATCAACAAGGCTTGCAGGTCTAGAACCCTGGACCATGTACACTGAGGTCACTGGATGTATTACTAAGCCATCTGGGTTGTACACATGTTGCATGGAGTCTATAATACACATCTTACTACAGGTATTCCACAGTACTGAAAACAAATGGGACAGTCACTTTGTGTACATATGTACAGTACCCTCTAATGTACTGTACTCTGTAAAACAACAAAGACAAGTCTACATCTGTACAACGGTCATAACTACAGAGATATATATATATATATATATATATATATATATATATATATATATATATATACATACACCTATGGGATGTGTACACACACACACACACACACACACACACAAACACACACACACACACACACACACACACACACACACACACACACACACACACACATATATATATATATATATATATATATATATATATATATACATATATACACAGTCACAGCTATAGCCATATATATATATACACACACACACATCTGAAGACCCTTTGTGACAGAGAAGGGTTACAAAGGAACTGACGTGTACACAAAACAGAGGCATCTCTTGCGTTATAACATTTAAATCTTAAGCAGTTCATCAGAGAAGGGATGGTTGCTGTGTATGTGGACATTCGGGTGGGAAATGATGGCTAATGTAATCTACCCCAGGATTTGGAGTTAGGGTGGGGGAATGATGGGTATGGGCCTACACCCCAGCGACCACTTCTGTGTCACTGCTCGACAGTGGCACAGGAAAATAACATACCCAACTGTAGTCATGCTTGACTGTGTATTCTTTACCATTCCTAACTATGTAATACTTTGTAGACACCGGTCACCAGAGATGGCTACCATTGTGTGCTAAAAGACATTACACATGTGTATGCCTGGCTACAGGGTAGTCACACACACAAACATGCACACACTTGCCAGTATAGTGTATATACGTCTTGCCTATGTAAAGGTAACTAGTACAGTGATATGCAGTTGCGGTATGTGCCACAGAACACATACGATTACGCTTACTCTGATTCCACTTCTGATCTGGGTGACATCACAGGACCAATTACTTGCAGTGGGGAGGGGGGAAGAGAGAGGTTTAGCAGTGGACAAGGATAAAGGCCAGTGCAAAAGGAGGTATCTCTTTGGAATGCAGCAAAACCCACTGTCATGAGAGGATACAGACACAAATACACACACACAACCATTTGCTAACACACACTCAGGCATTTGTTGACACACACACAAACACACTTTGCCATTTGCTGACACATACACACTCAGGCATTTGCTGTCACACACACAAACACACCCACACAATTGCCAGTGGCGGGATCAGAAATCCTGCTTATCTACAGATCACTATTACAGTACTATGCAGTTACGAGATGCACCACAGAGATTACACATTCTAAGGCAGTCAGACTGCCTTTCTAAGATTGAGGACAATAACAGGGAGATTGGCAGTCACAAAGTACATAGCTGTAAACCTATGTGATTAAAGTAGGTGTCCATTACAACCTGTATGCACAAACAAGACACATCATCTACAGATAGGCCTGAGAGGTATAGTTGTAGCATAACAGGAACCTGAACTGGAGTATGGCTATCTGTGGAATGGACAACTACTATCATTATACATGGTTACAGTGGGCATGCTCATACACTTAGTAGCACAGGGCCGTTTGGGATGCACTATGACTACAACTACACAAGGTTATACTGGGCATGCTCATGCACTTAGTAACAAAGGGCTTGTTGGATGCACTGACTCAAATTACACAAGGTGGCAGTGGGTACGCTCATACACTTAGTAGCTCAGGACTGTTTGGGATGCACTCCAATTCTAACCACGAAGGCCACAGTGTGCATGCTCAGACACTTACATGTACAGAACACATTGTAATGGACTCCTATTGTAAACAGCTATGTACATTTTACCTGTCAGTATATAGACACATCATACTGGTTTACTACCTGATACCTGTATGTGGCCCGCAAATTATATATCTGTGTCTGTGCTGTGTGATACACATGCATACATGGACATGAAGTACTGACATATATATGTTAAGTATACACATTCATGCATGTGTGGACATGACAGACAATAGGTTACCTGGGTCAGACAGGCGGATGCTACCTACAGCATGTGTCACACACCTTGCTGCCCTGAAAGGCATACATTGATAGCCGGTTGTGGACAGTGGCATTATACGTGGAACAGTGGCATGTGCAAGCATAATGTGTGAGCCACATTGTGTAATGGTGCTGAGGTGCAGGTGTCAAGATGACCTCTCTCGGCTGTGTTAGTAGTTGTCATTATTAGCAGGACTGCTACCCTAAGTATATCTCACATTGATCATATACACAATGTCTGCTGTTGTCCGTCACCTTACATGAGGCATTTGCTACCAAGCACATTACTGCCACTCGCAGTGATGTCATGGTTTGAGTGGTAACTGCTAGACAAAAACAATGAGCCAATGTCCTGCTGCTATTATGAGGTTGTCCAGTGTCTGTCATTCCGGGCTGTCATGACTGAACGACAAGCCTTCAACACAGGGCACATGCATCCATGTTTCCATGTGTGTGTGGATAATACCTAGGTCACATTTACCCATATAGCCACATTCTAAGGCAAATGTCCTACACCCAAAAGTAACACCCTGACACCTACAAGACAATTGCATTGGATGCTTATGCTAACCAGTGCTAGATGTGTGGCTTTAGTAATCCATTTGCTCAATGTAGAACCTACAATGGGGAATACTGACATCTGTGCAGTGAGGAACACCTGGCTGAAGGCTCTCTAGTGCACAATTGCACTACCACCATATAACTCAGACCCAGACATGTGGGTCATAACACTGGTATGGACCATTCCAGGTGGTAGTGTACACATATTCATAAAGGCTACTCACATGTAAAGACCACTACTCTGACATAATACATCACAGATGAGTCAGGTACAGGTGACAGTGGTAAATGCTGCATTCTAGGTTGTATCCTTATATACATCCACCTCCTTGTCCCCAGACTACCAACACACAGCCATATGTGGTATGACATAGTATGGTAGACCACCAGATAACCCTCAATTGGTGGACTGTATCTAGGCCTACATCAACCGTGCAAAGTACCCATATAGAGACACAGCTGCATAATGTGTTATGAAATGCAATGCAATAATACCACTGTTTGTAGACAGCTCAGTTATACACATACCAGGGTCCTTCAGATGTTGTCAGCATTAACATGGTTGACTGTTGCTGTACACCAGTAAACAACACCCTCATGGTTGGATCTGACCTAACTGTACCTGCCCTGGATATGTACATCCCACACTCATACAACATAAATGGCATTACCATAGCTTTCGTTATCCTTTCTACATACAGGTGGCTACAGTCATTACACACAGCCACATGGCAGATAGCATGCTAACAGTACAAAAGGTTTCATATCTATATTAACAGAGGTAATATTCCCTCTCTACTGGTCACCCATGACACCTATCATATCATACAACACCCTGTGTGGCATGTATGTCTTTAGACATGTCCACCTAATGCAATGCCTACAAACATACCCAAATAACAGGATCATAGGACCTACACAAGGCCTGTATTGACAGACTCTGAGAAATCCAGCTCTGCTCTGTATGTTCCTGAGTAGTCACAGGTGATATGTTCATGACATGTACAGCCATGTGTGGCCACAGCTCCTACATATACCCAATGTCAACAATTGCAAGCCATGCATGCTGTTTGCTGCCTGGACATTAGCCTTAGTACCACAATAGCCAGTACATGCTGGGGTGAGATGTTTACAAGCCACAAACCTCACACATGCTTGAATGAGTGTGCTGCCTAGCTCTAACAGAGCACATTGCTGGCACTCTTCCAGTAAACATGTGGTGTGTGTGTCAAATATGATGTGCTCACTGTTGACCATTACAGTGCCCTGGCTTCACCATGGCACTGTCAAATAACAGTTTGTAGGAGCATGGCTCGGAATAATGCTGTGTGTGTTTCGCTGATATGTGCTGTTGTAATATATGTACACTTGGCTGCTCGGGGAAGGAGGTGGTGTTCTACCAGTACATGAATACAACATCCATTATGGTGTAATGATTGGCTATGTTTCACACATGGCATGGGGAAGTTGTGGAATATATCCTCTTGACCTGCTAGTGCACTTACTGATATAGACCGCATATGTGTACATGTATTGATGTTTGTGTAGATTCCATGTGTGTGCAGTGTCTGATGTCTGAAGGTGACTGTTGTCTTAGTACATCATGCTGTTGCAATATAGCCTTAACATTGCCAACTGTATATGGTGATATGCTCTAAGTACAGTAAGCCGTACATGAGGTATGGACAGATGTTTGGACATGACTACTAAGTGGTGGGGCTTCTTTGCAGAAGAATGATTTCAGAGGACAGTTCACTGGTGTGTTACAACCAGTCCTACAATAACCTGTGTAACTACTAAGGTCAGGTTTTGTTAACTGAAGTGGAAGACAGACAATGTAAAATGCTGTAAGGGTGACACTGAAGGCAAACCTCATAGGTTCATAGGTTCATAGGTTCATACTAGGCTATCTGCCTGAGGGCATTTACAAGCCTAGCCCATCGTTTTGTGGCTTACGCCACCCCTTTAGTATGGGGAACTATACCCATTATTTTGCTGTGCCTCTGTCGAGCAGTGACACTGAGGTAATCCCTGGGGTATATCTGCGATCTCCCATCCATTGGTCAAGATTTCTCTTGAACAAGGCCAGCGAGGTGCTCTGCCTCACATGTACCGGGATTTTGTTCCACAGCATAGGGAGTCTTTGGGTGATGAATCTATCCCTCCAGCACGTCCTATTAATAGCCGTGTCAAGGTTTAAGTCTCCCACCCTTGTGGCTCTGATGGAGCTAGATTTTTTGAGGTGAAGCATATTCATCAAATCTGGGTTTGACTTGGCCTTGTATGTTAGGCAAAGGTCACCTCTGAGCAAGCGGTAAGCGACTGAATAGAGCTGGAGTTCTTTCAGTCGGGTAGCATAGGACAGATTTTTGAGACCCTTTATCCTTTTGGTGAGGAACTTTTGTGGCCTCTCCAGCTGCTGCAAGTGTCGGGTCAGATACATTCCGAATGGGGCATTGTACTCAATCATTGGTCTGATGAGTGATGAGTAAAGGGAGACTATGACCTCCCTTGATCTAGATGAGAATCCCTTCATGATAAGGTGGGCAATGTAGAAGGTCTTCCTAACTACTTTAGCTACATGGGTGTCGAATGACAGACTACTATCAACCTGGGTCCCCAGGTCCCTGATAACTTCTTCTGTGCTCAGTGGATTGCCACCTATTTGGTAGCTAGGGGTAACCTTGTTTTTCCCGAAGGGTATGACTATGCATTTTTGGCATTTAACTTTAGGCCATGGCTCTGGCACCAGTTATCCGTTTCTGTGAGACCCTTCTGAAGGATATCTGTGTCAGATGTGTTTTCTACTATGGCCCAGTTTGCAGTCATCTGCAAACTTTGTCAGCCATAACCCTCCTGTGTTTGCTTGTACTTCGGAAAAGTAGATGCCAAACAAGAGTGGGCCCAGGACTGAGCCCTGTGGGACACCACTTGTGACAGGCTTTGAGTCTGACATGGCGCCAGCAGCTCTGACCCTGTGGGTTCTGTCACTCAGCCAGTTTGCAACCCATCTTGTGATGTATGGGTTGACATTTAAGCTGATGAGTTTTTCAATGATACCCGAATGGGGTATTGCATCGAAGGCCTTAGCCAGATCGAGGTAGGCTGTATGGACTGCCTTTCCCTCATCAATGGCTTTGGTGACTGTTTCGAAAAAGTCAACCAAGTTTAAAAGGCATGATCTGCCTTTGACAAAGCCAAACTGGGTTGGATCCAAAGTCTGCAAATTCCCTATGTCTTTATTTATGAGGTCCATTATGATCCTCTCCATGGCTTTGCAGATAAGGCTTGTCAAGCTAATGGGCGGTAATTTCAGGGTCGGTGGAGGCACCGCCTTTGTGAAGTGGTACCACAGTTGCAGTGCGCCACTCCTGGGTATGTATCCAGAGGTAAGACTTTGATTAAACAGCTGTCCTAGCTGTGGGTTTAATTCCTCATTGAGTTCATGGAGCACACAGCCGGGGACACCATCAGGTCCCATGGATGCTGTGTTTTTGCTTTGGAGAGCAGTTCTCACTTGGGCGCTGGAGATGTTTGGGGGGCTGCAATCGTTTGGTATAGATATCTCTCCTTTTGGGGGGGGGAGAAGTTTGCACTAAACCTGTCAGCCAGTATGTTGGCAATGTCTGTAGGATCAGTAATCTTCACATCATTTTGAACTAGCTCTGAGCATATCTGGGAGTTTCCTCCCAGGTTTCTAACATAGCTAAAGAAGGCCTTATGATTGTCTTTTGAGTCTTTAGCTATTTTTCTCTCGAAATTTGCTTTGGATGATTTTATGAGAGCTCTTAGTTTTTTACTTATAGTGATCAAGGGTGTCTTACCTTTTAAGGATTTTGCTCTATCTTGTAGTAGCTTCCTCCTTTTGTTGTAGAGTTTGTTTATGGCTGGGGTCCGCCAGACTGGACGCTTGCCTTTGGTACAAAGAGTCTTTGTTTTGCTTGGGATTGCCTTATCCATGCAGTCCTGCAGGTGCTGGTAGAAGGCATTTGTAAGTGATTCAGCGGCTTGAGTACTGTTTTCCGCCGGCTCGGGGGCTTAAAGGAGACCACACTAGTCTTTAGAAGTGTGAAGTCGGCTTTTGAGAAGTTCTTTACTGTGGTCTTTTTTATTTCAGGTGGGGGTGGGATGAGGACCTCCAGCGAGATTAGTTTGTGGTCTGATCTCACCAGTGAGGGGTACACCTCGGTGTTGAACATTGTGCTCCCATGTTCGTGATGATGAGATCAAGTATGTTATCTCCTCTTGTGGGGATGGTGACTAGTTGTTCCATGGCATTTGAGTTTATGAATTCCAGGAACTTTTGGGCTAGGGTGTTTGGGCTTGAGTAGTGTTCCCAGTCTATATTAGGGTAATTGAAGTCACCTAGTATGATGGTGTTTGGTGATACATTTATCCCTCTAGTGTTTTCAGGAAGGCCATGTGAGGTTCCTGAGTTTGTGAGGGTGGCCTGTAACATGCTACAATTTGCAGAGCAGTCTTGCCTATGGTTAATTGCACCTGGATGGTCTCCGATGCATCGTGCGTTGCCACCAGTCTTGAGGTGTGGGTGTCCTTGATGAATATGGATACCCCTCCTTTCTTGGTATTGTCCAGATTTTGGGGCGGAACGCATGATATGAGGTAAAACCTGATAGCTGGGGTGCTCTCAGGAGCCTTGAACCAGGTTTCTGTCACAGCACAGACATCGATGTTCTCCATACTGAGAAGGGCCTCGAGTGCGTGCATTTTGAGATTTAGACTTCTGGCATTGAGCAGCATTACCCTTAGTTTTTTCCTTTTTGTGTTCTAGGGTGGTAGGTTTAGAATTTGAGCCTTGCCTAAAAAGGCACTATGGGGTGGCAAGAGCCTTTGCCAATATCCGGAATCCCAGGGTGACAGGTGCAAGCCGTCCCTTGCGGCAGCGTGGCTTGTCCAGCATGTCATCCCAGGCAGACAGACACTGGATCCCCTTTGAATGACACCAGTGTTTAAGCCAATTGTTAAAGCTGATCATCTTATCTCTGTATTGTGGCATCATTCTTGGTGAAGGTAGGATACTGCTCAAGGTCAGGGTCATACCTGTCTGGGCTACATAATCAGAGAGCTCCTCAATGTCTCTTTTCATGTAGTCCAAGGAGGTACGTCTCAGGTCGTTTACACCAGCGTGGACAATGACTGAATCATATTTGTACCTGCTGTTGAGAGACCTGAGTGCTTGCGTTATGTGGCGGATTCTAGCGCCCGACAGGCAGCTTACTGTGACCTTCTCCTTACTCAGTCTGGTGAGCGGGATGTCAGTGTGTCTTACTATGGAGTCACCAATGACTAGTGTGTCTGGCATTGTGTTTGGCCTTAAGGGCTGTGACTGTTTGACACTCTGACTGTGAGGTCTATGTGTTGCAGGTGTTGTGTTCTGAGGTGGTGGTTGTTTGGGTGTCTGCTTTGGTGGCCTCTGCTGTTTTGGTAGATTTTTGATCAGAGCCTCCGAGTATGTCTTTGTGTGTTTATGTGTATGATTTGAGGTTGTAATGGTAATATGTGAGACTGGGTCTATAGTGTGTGTGGTAACCTTCTCCTCCTGACTGGTCTTGCCAGTCCTATGTTGAGAGAGCTCAGCCTCCAGTTTGGCCGTATAGTTGCATCTCTCGCATGTATTTGTGTTTTGTGGGAGGAGGAGAGGGTTGTCTGTGTACATGAGGCAATTGTAACATTGCCTCAATATTCCCAGGTTCACCAGCTAAGCAGGAGAGGACACTAGCAACTGATCCCTCGACATGCTAGAAGGAATAGACAAAAACTTTAAAAAGATTCCGGGGACGTGGGTGACCGAGAAATGGGGGTTGCCTTTTGGGGTACTATCTATGACAAGAGTGCCGTATCAAGGTAATAAGTACTGTAGGAGCAAGTGCTACGTTTAACAGATAGAGAATAGTCTACTTGGAGTCAAGTAGAGATGATCTTTTTAATTACAGGATACGCTGATTAGATCAGTAGTATAGTTCAAGGAAGGTAGTTTTAAGGGAAAATTTGAAGAGTGGACTTTAGGTAGCCGAATAGTTTAAACCTGCTTAACGGCGATGCCCTAGTGTGCAACGGTAGCAACTCTGCGCTAAATCGGCTAAATCGTCGCTAAAGCGTGCTTTATAGCAGGGGGCTGGAAAAGACAGGAAATGACCCAAATTGGCCAACAAACCACAAGTCACTGCCCTAAACCACTCCTCTGAGGACAAATGAAGGAGTTATGGAAATGAACCCTAGTGGCCAATAAAACTACAGTTTCAAGTCAGTAACCACCTCTCCGGGGGGCAGGGAAGCTGCTCAATGTTAGTCACTGCCACTGATAAACACAGAGACCCTCCTTCAGCCCAAGCAAAATGGCCTCACAGAAACTTTCAAACAGTTCAGGAACAGCAAGCCTGTAACTGAACTTTTTTAACTCTCAGAAAAGTGGGAAAAAAGCAAGATTTTTTTTTGTTTTTGTTTTTACAGAGATAGCAGAGGTTCACAAGTAATATCAAGTTATAACAGTGCAGTAAATGACCCCACACAAGAGTGCTAGGTCAAGGACAGAAAATATGCAAGTTTTAAGAAAAAACGATTTAAAATTAAGTGCAAACAGGAAATTCAGCAAACAGCTTTTGGTTGTGCTCTAAATACAGCTACTAATACAGAAATCAAGTTTAACAAGCCAGAAAATGCTCAAGCTAGGCAGCTATGCAGAAAAACTTAGCAAATAAACAGAGAAAAAATACTTAAAATCTCAAAAGTGGCTCCCTTCTTCTCTCAGCGTTTTTTCCTCTTGGAGGGTGCTTCACCAACAGCCAACAAGCCTGAAAAGACGCTCAAACCACGAGGCAACTAGGTTTTAAGAGAGGAAGATGAAGGAGTTATGGAAATGACCCCTAGTGGCCAATAAAACTACAGTTTCAAGTCAGTAACCACCTCTCCGGGGTGCAGGGAAGCTGCTCAATGTTAGTCACTGCCACTGATAAACACAGAGACCCTCCTTCAGCACAAGCAAAAATGGCCTCACAGAAACTCTGAAACAGTTCAGGAACATCAAGCCTGTAACTGAACTTTTTTAACTCTCAGAAAAGTGGGAAAAAAGCAAGATTTTTTTTGTTTTGTTTTTACAGAGATAGCAGAGGTTCACAAGTAATATCAAGTTATAACAGTGCAGTAAATGACCCCACACAAGAGTGCTAGGTCAAGGACAGAAAATATGCAAGTTTTAAGAAAAAACGATTTAAAATTAAGTGCAAACAGGAAATTCAGCAAACAGCTTTTGGTTGTGCTCTAAATACAGCTACTAATACAGAAATCAAGTTTAACAAGCCAGAAAATGCTCAAGCTAGGCAGCTATGCAGAAAAACTTAGCAAATAAACAGAGAAAAAATACTTAAAATCTCAAAGTGGCTCCCTTCTTCTCTCAGCGTTTTTCCTCTTGGAGGGTGCTTCACCAACAGCCAACAAGCCTGAAAAGACGCTCAAACCACGAGGCAACTAGGTTTTAAGAGAGGAAGATGAAGGAGTTATGGAAATGACCCTAGTGGCCAATAAAACTACAGTTTCAAGTCAGTAACCACCTCTCCGGGGCAGGGAAGCTGCTCAATGTTAGTCACTGCCACTGATAAACACAGAGACCCTCCTTCAGCCCAAGCAAAAATGGCCTCACAGAAACTTTCAAACAGTTCAGGAACAGCAAGCCTGTAACTGAACTTTTTAACTCTCAGAAAAGTGGGAAAAAGCAAGACTTTTTTTGTTTTTGTTTTTTACAGAGATAGCAGAGGTTCACAAGTAATATCAAGTTATAACAGTGCAGTAAATGACCCCACACAAGAGTGCTAGGTCAAGGATAGAAAATATGCAAGTTTTAAGAAAAAACGATTTAAAATTAAGTGCAAACAGGAAATTCAGCAAACAGCTTTTGGTTGTGCTCTAAATACAGCTACTAATACAGAAATCAAGTTTAACAAGCCAGAAAATGCTCAAGCTAGGCAGCTATGCAGAAAAACTTAGCAAATAAACAGAGAAAAAATACTTAAAATCTCAAAAGTGGCTCCCTTCTTCTCTCAGTGTTTTTTCCTCTTGGAGGGTGCTTCACCAACAGCCAACAAGCCTGAAAAGACGCTCAAACCACGAGGCAACTAGGTTTTAAGAGAGGAAGATGAAGGAGTTATGGAAATGACCCCTAGTGGCCAATTAAAATCTCAAAAGTGGCTCCCTTCTTCTCTCAGTGTTTTTTCCTCTTGGAGGGTGCTTCACCAACAGCCAACAAGCCTGAAAAGATGCTCAAACCACGAGGCAACTAGGTTTTAAGAGAGGAAGATGAAGGAGTTATGGAAATGACCCCTAGTGGCCAATAAAACTACAGTTTCAAGTCAGTAACCACCTCTCCGGGGGGCAGGGAAGCTGCTCAATGTTAGTCACTGCCACTGATAAACACAGAGACCCTCCTTCAGCCCAAGCAAAAATGGCCTCACAGAAACGTTCAAACAGTTCAGGAACAGCAAGCCTGTAACTGAACTTTTTTAACTCTCAGAAAAGTGGGAAAAAAGCAAGTTTTTTTTTGTTTTTGTTTTTTACAGAGATAGCAGAGGTTCACAAGTAATATCAAGTTATAACAGTGCAGTAAATGACCCCACACAAGAGTGCTAGGTCAAGGACAGAAAATATGCAAGTTTTAAGAAAAACGATTTAAAATTAAGTGCAAACAGGAAATTCAGCAAACAGCTTTTGGTTGTGCTCTAAATACAGCTACTAATACAGAAATCAAGTTTAAAAAGCCAGAAAATGCTCAAGCTAGGCAGCTATGCAGAAAAACTTAGCAAATAAACAGAGAAAAAATACTTAAAATCTCAAAAGTGGCTCCCTTCTTCTCTCAGCGTTTTTCCTCTTGGAGGGTGCTTCACCAACAGCCAACAAGCCTGAAAAGATGCTCAAACCACGAGGCAACTAGGTTTTAAGAGAGGAAGATGAAGGAGTTATGGAAATGACCCCTAGTGGCCAATAAAACTACAGTTTCAAGTCAGTAACCACCTCTCTGGGGGGCAGGGAAGCTGCTCAATGTTAGTCACTGCCACTGATAAACACAGAGACCCTCCTTCAGCCCAAGCAAAATGGCCTCACAGAAACTTTCAAACAGTTCAGGAACAGCAAGCCTGTAACTGAACTTTTAACTCTCAGAAAAGTGGGAAAAAGCAAGATTTTTTTTTGTTTTGTTTTTACAGAGATAGCAGAGGTTCACAAGTAATATCAAGTTATAACAGTGCAGTAAATGACCCCACACAAGAGTGCTAGGTCAAGGACAGAAAATATGCAAGTTTTAAGAAAAAACGATTTAAAATTAAGTGCAAACAGGAAATTCAGCAAACAGCTTTTGGTTGTGCTCTAAATACAGCTACTAATACAGAAATCAAGTTTAACAAGCCAGAAAATGCTCAAGCTAGGCAGCTATGCAGAAAAACTTAGCAAATATACAGAGAAAAATACTTAAAATCTCAAAAGTGGCTCCCTTCTTCTCTCAGCGTTTTTTCCTCTTGGAGGGTGCTTCACCAACAGCCAACAAGCCTGAAAAGACGCTCAAACCACGAGGCAACTAGGTTTTAAGAGAGGAAGATGAAGGAGTTATGGAAATGACCCCTAGTGGCCAATAAAACTACAGTTTCAAGTCAGTAACCACCTCTCCGGGGGCAGGGAAGCTGCTCAATGTTAGTCACTGCCACTGATAAACACAGAGACCCTCCTTCAGCCCAAGCAAAATGGCCTCACAGAAACTTTCAAACAGTTCAGGAACAGCAAGCCTGTAACTGAACTTTTTAACTCTCAGAAAAGTGGGAAAAAGCAAGATTTTTTTTGTTTTGTTTTTACAGAGATAGCAGAGGTTCACAAGTAATATCAAGTTATAACAGTGCAGTAAATGACCCCACACAAGAGTGCTAGGTCAAGGACAGAAAATATGCAAGTTTTAAGAAAAAACGATTTAAAATTAAGTGCAAACAGGAAATTCAGCAAACAGCTTTTGGTTGTGCTCTAAATACAGCTACTAATACAGAAATCAAGTTTAACAAGCCAGAAAATGCTCAAGCTAGGCAGCTATGCAGAAAAACTTAGCAAATAAACAGAGAAAAAATACTTAAAATCTCAAAAGTGGCTCCCTTCTTCTCTCAGTGTTTTTCCTCTTGGAGGTGCTTCACCAACAGCCAACAAGCCTGAAAAGACGCTCAAACCACGAGGCAACTAGGTTTTAAGAGAGGAAGATGAAGGAGTTATGGAAATGACCCCTAGTGGCCAATAAAACTACAGTTTCAAGTCAGTAACCACCTCTCCGGGGGCAGGAAGCTGCTCAATGTTAGTCACTGCCACTGATAAACACAGAGACCCTCCTTCAGCCCAAGCAAAATGGCCTCACAGAAACTTTCAAACAGTTCAGGAACAGCAAGCCTGTAACTGAACTTTTTTAACTCTCAGAAAAGTGGGAAAAAAGCAAGATTTTTTTTTTTTGTTTGTTTTTTTACAGAGATAGCAGAGGTTCACAAGTAATATCAAGTTATAACAGTGCAGTAAATGACCCCACACAAGAGTGCTAGGTCAAGGATAGAAAATATGCAAGTTTTAAGAAAAAACGATTTAAAATTAAGTGCAAACAGGAAATTCAGCAAACAGCTTTTGGTTGTGCTCTAAATACAGCTACTAATACAGAAATCAAGTTTAACAAGCCAGAAAATGCTCAAGCTAGGCAGCTATGCAGAAAAACTTAGCAAATAAACAGAGAAAAAATACTTAAAATCTCAAAAGTGGCTCCCTTCTTCTCTCAGTGTTTTTTCCTCTTGGAGGGTGCTTCACCAACAGCCAACAAGCCTGAAAAGATGCTCAAACCACGAGGCAACTAGGTTTTAAGAGAGGAAGATGAAGGAGTTATGGAAATGACCCCTAGTGGCCAATAAAACTACAGTTTCAAGTCAGTAACCACCTCTCCGGGGGGCAGGGAAGCTGCTCAATGTTAGTCACTGCCACTGATAAACACAGAGACCCTCCTTCAGCCCAAGCAAAAATGGCCTCACAGAAGCGTTCAAACAGTTCAGGAACAGCAAGCCTGTAACTGAACTTTTTTAACTCTCAGAAAAGTGGGAAAAAAGCAAGTTTTTTTTGTTTTTGTTTTTTACAGAGATAGCAGAGGTTCACAAGTAATATCAAGTTATAACAGTGCAGTAAATGACCCCACACAAGAGTGCTAGGTCAAGGACAGAAAATATGCAAGTTTTAAGAAAAAACGATTTAAAATTAAGTGCAAACAGGAAATTCAGCAAACAGCTTTTGGTTGTGCTCTAAATACAGCTACTAATACAGAAATCAAGTTTAAAAAGCCAGAAAATGCTCAAGCTAGGCAGCTATGCAGAAAAACTTAGCAAATAAACAGAGAAAAATACTTAAAATCTCAAAAGTGGCTCCCTTCTTCTCTCAGCGTCTTTTCCTCTTGGAGGGTGCTTCACCAACAGCCAACAAGCCTGAAAAGATGCTCAAACCACGAGGCAACTAGGTTTTAAGAGAGGAAGATGAAGGAGTTATGGAAATGACCCCTAGTGGCCAATAAAACTACAGTTTCAAGTCAGTAACCACCTCCCCGGGGGCAGGGAAGCTGCTCAATGTTAGTCACTGCCACTGATAAACACAGAGACCCTCCTTCAGCCCAAGCAAAATGGCCTCACAGAAACTTTCAAACAGTTCAGGAACAGCAAGCCTGTAACTGAACTTTTTAACTCTCAGAAAAGTGGGAAAAAGCAAGATTTTTTTTGTTTTGTTTTTTACAGAGATAGCAGAGGTTCACAAGTAATATCAAGTTATAACAGTGCAGTAAATGACCCCACACAAGAGTGCTAGGTCAAGGACAGAAAATATGCAAGTTTTAAGAAAAAACGATTTAAAATTAAGTGCAAACAGGAAATTCAGCAAACAGCTTTTGGTTGTGCTCTAAATACAGCTACTAATACAGAAATCAAGTTTAACAAGCCAGAAAATGCTCAAGCTAGGCAGCTATGCAGAAAAACTTAGCAAATATACAGAGAAAAAATACTTAAAATCTCAAAAGTGGCTCCCTTCTTCTCTCAGCGTTTTTCCTCTTGGAGGGTGCTTCACCAACAGCCAACAAGCCTGAAAAGACGCTCAAACCACGAGGCAACTAGGTTTTAAGAGAGGAAGATGAAGGAGTTATGGAAATGACCCCTAGTGGCCAATAAAACTACAGTTTCAAGTCAGTAACCACCTCTCCAGGGGCAGGGAAGCTGCTCAATGTTAGTCACTGCCACTGATAAACACAGAGACCCTCCTTCAGCCCAAGCAAAAATGGCCTCACAGAAACTTTCAAACAGTTCAGGAACAGCAAGCCTGTAACTGAACTTTAACTCTCAGAAAAGTGGGAAAAAAGCAAGATTTTTTTTTTTTTTTACAGAGATAGCAGAGGTTCACAAGTAATATCAAGTTATAACAGTGCAGTAAATGACCCCACACAAGAGTGCTAGGTCAAGGACAGAAAATATGCAAGTTTTAAGAAAAAACGATTTAAAATTAAGTGCAAACAGGAAATTCAGCAAACAGCTTTTGGTTGTGCTCTAAATACAGCTACTAATACAGAAATCAAGTTTAACAAGCCAGAAAATGCTCAAGCTAGGCAGCTATGCAGAAAAACTTAGCAAATAAACAGAGAAAAAATACTTAAAATCTCAAAAGTGGCTCCCTTCTTCTCTCAGCGTTTTTTCCTCTTGGAGGGTGCTTCACCAACAGCCAACAAGCCTGAAAAGATGCTCAAACCACGAGGCAACTAGGTTTTAAGAGAGGAAGATGAAGGAGTTATGGAAATGACCCCTAGTGGCCAATAAAACTACAGTTTCAAGTCAGTAACCACCTCTCCAGGGGGCAGGGAAGCTGCTCAATGTTAGTCACTGCCACTGATAAACACAGAGACCCTCCTTCAGCCCAAGCAAAAATGGCCTCACAGAAACTTTCAAACAGTTCAGGAACAGCAAGCCTGTAACTGAACTTTTTTAACTCTCAGAAAAGTGGGAAAAAAGCAAGATTTTTTTTTTTTGTTTTTACAGAGATAGCAGAGGTTCACAAGTAATATCAAGTTATAACAGTGCAGTAAATGACCCCACACAAGAGTGCTAGGTCAAGGACAGAAAATATGCAAGTTTTAAGAAAAACGATTTAAAATTAAGTGCAAACAGGAAATTCAGCAAACAGCTTTTGGTTGTGCTCTAAATACAGCTACTAATACAGAAATCAAGTTTAACAAGCCAGAAAATGCTCAAGCTAGGCAGCTATGCAGAAAAACTTAGCAAATATACAGAGAAAAAATACTTAAAATCTCAAAAGTGGCTCCCTTCTTCTCTCAGCGTTTTTTCCTCTTGGAGGGTGCTTCACCAACAGCCAACAAGCCTGAAAAGACGCTCAAACCACGAGGCAACTAGGTTTTAAGAGAGGAAGATGAAGGAGTTATGGAAATGACCCCTAGTGGCCAATAAAACTACAGTTTCAAGTCAGTAACCACCTCTCCAGGGGACAGGGAAGCTGCTCAATGTTAGTCACTGCCACTGATAAACACAGAGACCCTCCTTCAGCCCAAGCAAAAATGGCCTCACAGAAACTTTCAAACAGTTCAGGAACAGCAAGCCTGTAACTGAACTTTAACTCTCAGAAAAGTGGGAAAAAGCAAGATTTTTTTGTTTTGTTTTTACAGAGATAGCAGAGGTTCACAAGTAATATCAAGTTATAACAGTGCAGTAAATGACCCCACACAAGAGTGCTAGGTCAAGGACAGAAAATATGCAAGTTTTAAGAAAAAAACGATTTAAAATTAAGTGCAAACAGGAAATTCAGCAAACAGCTTTTGGTTGTGCTCTAAATACAGCTACTAATACAGAAATCAAGTTTAACAAGCCAGAAAATGCTCAAGCTAGGCAGCTATGCAGAAAAACTTAGCAAATAAACAGAGAAAAAATACTTAAAATCTCAAAAGTGGCTCCCTTCTTCTCTCAGTGTTTTTTCCTCTTGGAGGGTGCTTCACCAACAGCCAACAAGCCTGAAATCATTACACCTGTAACAGTAAAATCTCCCCTGTGCATATATTTTGCATATATCAGCACAGTTGGCAAGGGAAAGAGTCTGTAAGCTTTGTACCGGATGCTATAGTGCTGTACTTCTGTAATACTTATCATGAGATAGGCAGGTGTTTGATTTACAGTACCGGCATGTGTGGGTGTGTGTGTCCATATATGTCACGTATGGTTGGGAATACATCCCACATGTTATCACTCTCCTGAACACTGTTGTTGACACTAGTACAGAGTGAATTGTAGAAAGAAAGGCATAGGAAGGTGGTTGAATCTCACACATGTAAAGTGTCTGTATGTGTATGACATAGGTGGATATCTTTGTGAATGCCACAGTGTGTGTGTGTGTGTGTGTGTGTGTGTGTGTGTGTGTGTGTGTGTGTGTGTGTATATGTGTGTATGAGTGTATGGCTGTCTGTGTGTATGGCTGTCCGGTCTCTGGAGTGAGGCTGTATTTTACCATAGTGAAATGTTAATGACCCCTCCCCCCATCCGCTCAATGCAATCTAGCATCCCTGCTGATATCATCAATCATAGACGGGCATTCTAACTGCCTGTTAACATGTACAACCTGGGGTGTGACCTGTTTTTACATAGCCTACTGATAGACCCCCCTCCCCACATACACTCACTGCACTGTAGTATCCCTGTTGATGTCCTCGATTTTAGGCCATTCCAACTACTTGTACTTGTGTAAGCTCTGTGGCACGTAGTACTATAATGATGATATGCACATTGGCAGGGGTTCTCATCCGAACACTGGCAACTGTGTGTGTGTGTGTGTGTGTGTGTGTGTGTGTGTGTGTGTGTGTGTGTGTGTGTGTGTGTGTGTGTGTGTGTCAGAGTGTGTGTAACTGTTTCTGTGAATCAGTGTGTGGGTGTGTCTGTGTTTGCATGCTGTCATGTCAGTGGGTATTACTGCTTCCCAATGAGAAGCCGCTATTTCCACTGGCCTTTACCCTTGTCATCTGGCATACCACTCTTTTACCTCCTCCCCGCTCCAGGTAACTATACCTGTGATGTCACCCACTATGGATCTGATGGCTCTGAACACAGTAGCTTACTACACAGCTATCATGCTCTTGGATCATTAGAACAATAAACATAATTGAAACATGGGAGAATATAACTGTGATGTGGAAGCTACAAAGTGCATGCAGGTATTGTCATACTGACCTGTGGGTAGTCAACATGTACATATGGGACACTAACTGCAAACACTGACATCCCCCGGCACATGCAATTACACCTGAAAGAGGAAGGCAGAACATCAAGATCAACATGCTGTTAGTGTTGTTACACATGATACATACTGTCACATGTACAAAATGCATTCTAAAACTGTAATACATGGTATGTCTGCTGCCTGTCAACTCTACTCAACAAGAGTCAATTGTCTATTTAGTATGTTCACCCTGTGCATCAGACCATATGAGCATGTCCCTGCACCGATGGTGTGGATGACAGGGATGCAGCACAGGCATCATCATATGCACAGGGTGATAATGTTTGCCAGAGGCATAGGCTGCACCATTGGATGACATTATGTGTGTGTGTGTTGGGCCTGTGATATCATTGGGCATGTGTGGATGTTATGTGTGTTTGTGTGTGTGTTGAGGTGACCTACATTTGTTTCCAGTTTGTGTGAATGCATGCACACAGGTCTGGCATGTGGCTGGCCTACACAGGGGTATTATTGACAACTGCAGACTGTACAAGGCAGGTTTCACAGTTCACGGTGTCTGGCCACGGCCACGTGATCTGCACCTGCCAGGGGTTGTACGGGCACTACCAGGCAGAGGTCCAGATTGGGTACTGTCTGATGACACATGTCCACTGGAATTGTGTCCCTGTTGGGACCGTCCAAGACCACGTGCACATGGCCTACTGTGTCCTGATGTGGACAGCACAGCACCAGCTGCACTGCTGTTGCTACTGCCACTGTGGGAGCGGGCATGTGCAGTAGCATGTTCACATAGACCTTCAACAGGTGATGTAGCTGACCTATGTCCACGTGCCCGATGCCTCACTCCCACCAGATGTTCCAATACAGACATTCCACGCTCGAGGATTGACATACCACAGTCAAGGACACCCACCATGTAACCAAATCATCTATCCAAAACATCTGCAAGATGGTGGTGAGCATTTGCAATGCCTGGATGTTGTCAGTTAATGAATGGACAGCCGCCCTCTGAAGCCTTAGACCTTCTCTGTTGTGCCATTCAGCATGTGTCTGTACCTCCATTACAGCCCAAAACATGCATCTGGTGACTCCAGTTGATGTCCTTTGTCTCGCAGGGGCATGTTGGCCAGTGGCCCTCCTATGAGCAGTGCTGAGCACATGCCTGTGTGGGACATCACCAGTCAGTTGACTGGGATCATGGTGTGCAAGCACACCTTTCATAGTCTCCACACTTCCCTGTTCCATGCTACCACCCACTAACTGTCCTTCCTCTATGGCAAGTGGTGATGAGGTATGTGTAGGCAGGGGAACTTTGTGCTAGGATGAGGGGGGAGACAGGTGGAATGGCAACCAATGGCACAGATTCAGCCCCTGACAACCCTGCCTGTGCCTCAATCATACTATCATCATCACTGCTAGAGACTGTGGGGACACTAACATCAGGTGGACCGCAGGAGGGCAATGCACCTACACCAACACCTGTGAGGGGAAGACAAGAACTGTACATTACAAGTTATACCAGACACACACACACGTGCACAGACACACAGACAGACAGACAGACAGACAGACACAGACATGCAGACAGACACACAGACACACAAACACACAGACACACAGGCACACATGCTACATGCAGGTGATAATGGCAGATGGCATTTAGCTTAGACAATTATAGTTTCAGCTTAGACAATTATAGTGGTAGTTATCATACATCTCTGAGTTGCACACAATAGCATGCATGTGTTATAGCAGATGACATGCACCTTACACAATTATAGTAGTGGTTAGCATACATACCTGTATTGCACCATTTGTGTTAGTAGCCTATGCCCCATACCTGCAACACAATGTATGCTCTTTGCACCATTGCACCACACTGCCATGGTGTGTGCAACATACACCACATGTTAACAGACCATCACTGACCTTTGTACATCCTGCCACTGATGCTTTGTGTTGGCCACCACCCCTATGTGTGAGGACATGAGAAGTAGGGTATGTCGACTGCATACCATGTTTTCCTGTGCTCTAGCTTGCATATCTCCCCAAAGCAGTGCATGTCAGTTCAACATTATTCTGCCTACCCCTGAGGTGAGTCTAGACATTGTGCATGTGGCTGTACACACATGTTTGACATGGCTGTCCCTACTTTGCAATGGTGCCACAAACCAGCACAGGTTTACAGTACACCAGCCTGCTGTGTGGCGTATGCCTTGCCAATCACATGTAGTATGACATGTCTTATGCTGACATGCTGAATGACATGCATACATGTGTAACACAATGTTGCCCTTTCCAATCTACAGTATGGTAATGGTGTCCCATTGCAGGGATGTGTTATACTAACATGGGCCTTCAGCTGATGCAATGTTGTCTGTCCACCCTACAAATATGCAGTGACATACTGCACATTGAGCTAATGTGCATAACCATTGCAGGGCATCATGTGGCTTCACAATTGCTATTTAGTGTGAGCTACTGACACAGTTCATAGCCATGACTATGTTCACATACAATACATATCTAATGCGGAATGTGACCCACATCACTGAGGTGTATACACACTAAACCCTAATGTGGAATGTGTGACACAGGTCACAGAAGGGTATACAGATGACACCCCTGCACATCTGAAACCATATTACTGATGCCTGGCATTTATGCCCACACATGGCTAACTTAGCAGTACTTTATGTCCCAAATGCCATCTGTGTACCTCACAAACATGAGGAGGAGGCATGACAGTGATGTCTGACACCAGCAAGGTGAATGTACTGTATCTGTGGCCTGATGTGGTTTTATGTGTTTGTTGTGCAACACATGTATGCATTTGGATACTGTATAGGTGAATGCTTTCATGTTGTGACACACTCAAGATGTTCAAGACATGTTATGTGGTGGTTTCATGTTATGTCTACACAATCTGTGCACAGGCCTGTATGATGTTTAGTGTTTCACATCTGCAATATCACCATTACACAAAGGCCATAGTTGTAGTGTGTCGAGCCAATGTACAACAGGGTGTACACACATGTACATCACTTCTACTGTGTGTGTTGCTTCATGTCTCTGGCCATCCTCCATGGCCATGTGTACACATGTTCTGTCCAATGTTTGTGATGGCCATCTTATTTCACACGTCAGTGTTATCCCATATGACATACACCCATATATGTCATATGCTCCACTGAGGACAGGGTTATGCAGACAAAGGGTGGTATGTATGGGATGTGAGACATGTTTTGCAGGATAGTTGAGCAGTGTTGCAGTCAGCCCACTACATGTCATGGACATGTCAGATAGCACATGACATTGTGTGACATTCATAGCAAGGGTATAATCCACAAGGGTGTATCCTGTGGGCTGGTCATACTCCACCTCCAACACATTTAGAGTGTGTGCACACATATGCTCTCTGTACAGTACTGTTTGTATTCCCAACATGTGTAATGCTGATATGTAGTACCTGTCCCTACAGCGGAACACACCTCCATCATTGTATTCACTGTTGTCCACACATCTGGCAATGACAGTTTGGAAGGTTTAAACCCAGCGATACGATACGCCACTGAATTCGCTTATCCACTCACAGTTGTCAGCCAAAAATCCTTTGTAGGGGTTGAATAAACGTCTGCACACCAAAAGTTAGATTATAAAAGCAGTTTTAATCCACACAAACATTAAGCGCTTTACAAACAATAGTAGTGAATTTTTGAAATTCACATCTGAGAGCAGTGCCTTAGGGGTGGCATATTTAGATACGTACATCACCAATGATGGAAGTCAGTGATACATAGAAAGAATACTTTTTCTAACTCGCATGTTGAATACAACAGTAACCATCCTTATCTTTTTGATAAGTATGAGTGTTGGTATAAACAGTACCTTTGTTGCTAATGTCTGTGGCATTAGTATGGGCATAAGTGCGCATTTTTTGACTATATTTTGGTTTAGTACCTGTCCTTTTAGCCTCCTCAGTGAGGTTGCTGAAAGAAAAATCAAATGTGAAATCCGTAGCTGCAAGTCTGCTACTGCTCGGTTCCACACGAATAGGCATATCAGGCATGTCGATACCTTCACCGTTATGTTCCCTTTGTTGTTGTCCATTAGGTATCTCTGGTGAAGAAGTAGCAATAACCAGACTATCCTTGGAAGATACCTTCCTATGCATATGTTCAAATACGTCAATTTGTCCATTACCTGTAACCTTAGTACCTCTACAGCTGCATTTGGAGTTGTTGTGACCAGCTACTCCTTTAGCTGTGTCACTATCAAACAAGTCTCCTTTAAAAATCCCCATATTGGTTAGCAGACTAAGGAGCTTACCAACTTCGCCCCTCAGTGTGGATACCTCCAAATGAAGTTCCTTAAGTTCATCTCTCTGCGTGGGTGAGTCTGCTCCTGAAATATCGTGAGTGGAATTCATAACCCAACAACTGAATAAGGCATTCGATTAACAATATGTAAAATCCCAGCGATATGATACACCACTGAATTTGCTTATCCACACACAGTTGTCAGCCAAAAATCCTTTGTAGGGGTTGAATAAACTTCTGCACACCAAAAGTTAGATTATAAAAGCAGTTTTAATCCACACAAACATTAAGCGCTTTAGAAACAATAGTAGTGAATTTTTGAAATTCACATCTGAGAGCAGTGCCTTAGGGGTGGCATATTTAGATACGTACATCACCAATGATGGAAGTCAGTGATACATAGAAAGAATACTTTTTCTAACTCGCATGTTGAATACAACAGTAACCATCCTAGAAAACTAATGTATAACATTTATAAGGGGCAATGCATTAGAGCCTTGAGAATGACATTAAACTACGAGAACATGATGGAGGAAGTTAGATATATTTTTGAGTTATTTACAGACAGAGGATATGATACTCAGATGATGAGAGATGTTATCGAATATGTAATCAGTGAAAGGGGAAAAATATATCCCTTTATTAGGAGCTAAATACAATGAAGTACAAGAAAACAGTGACACAAGGAAGGAAGAAAGTAATAACAAAGCATTTAATAGAGCTTTTATTTTGGAATATGGCCCACATATCAATCAAATTAAGGAAATCCTTAGTAGAAATTGGCATGTATTACTGACAGATCAGGAAAAGTTGGAAATATTGGGCCCCAAACCGACATTTGTTTACAAAATGGGCAATAATTTGAAAACACTTTTGGAAAGAGGTTTGGAAGTAAAAAAAGTGTAGAGGGTTACACATACTTCGAGATGTGACGCATGTAATCAGTGCTTCGCCATATGTGAAGATACAGGCGTTACACTGAATAATATTAACAAGATGAAAATTTGTTTTAGACAGGGCAATTGCAACACTGTTAGTCCTTGAATCCTTTTGGCAATACTATATAGGGAAAACCGAGAGAAATTTTAGGAAAAGAATTTACTCTCATTTATATAGTATTATAACTAAAGACCAAAACAATGCGCTGTTCAAACATATAGATAGCCAAGGAGATAAACATTATTTCAACTTTGCCATCCTGGAGAAAGTGGGAATTAATCCTAGGGGAGGCAATATTAAAAATGTATTAGCATATAAAGAGGTATGGTGGCAGTTGCTGACTGACGCAGCGACTCCACCAGGTTTAAATGAACATATTTCTGACAAACCTTTAATAGAAATAAGGATTTGACAATGTATATGTTATTAAATTATTTTTTGAGCATCTATTATTTTTTAACAATATTTAGACATGGTTCATTATATTGTATAGATTATGTTTTGTTTTAAACTGTAGTTAATATTTTAGATGAGTTATTATTGTACTAGATTTGAGTAGTGTATACTATTTAGGATATGTCAGCTTTAAGGAGCTGATTTTTTTTGGCGCCATTAATGGATATTTAAACATTCTAAAACAGCTGTTTAAATGTTCTGAAGAAGCTCACGATTAGTGAGTGAAAGCGCTTAACGTTTGTGTGGATTAAAACTGCTTTTATAATCTACCTTTTGGTGTGCAGAAGCTTATTCAACCCCTACAAAGGATTTTTGGCTGACAACTGTGAGTGGATAAGCGAATTCAGTGGCGTATCGTATCGCTGGGTTTTTACATATTGTTAATCGAACGCCTTATTCAGTTGTTGAGTTTGGAAGGTTTAGTGTAGGTGTTTCATATAGTCTTGAATTGTTTCACATGGGTAAACACTGTGATGCATTGCAGGTCTGACCAGTGTCCATTAACAGGGCCACCATACATTATGTGTACATGTGTTATGGCAGATAGCATGCAATTAATATGTTCTGTGCATTATCAAGCCTGGTAAATAATAACAATCTCACCTGACACAGGCTGCTGTTACTGCAAAACAGCAGAGATACCTAAACAGAAGTGTCACAGCAGTAAGATCATTATCCACACCTGTGTGATAGCTACAGGGTGCAATGTCCATGTTAGCACATAAGCCAGTACAATACACTATACTATGGAGTATGCACATCTGTGCATACATAGAGTAGCAGTCTATAGTATGTTGCATGTGTGCATGCATGCCTTGCATATGATGTTACATTACATATTGTACAGTAACACATGTAACTATGTGAAATATAGTTGTGTTATATGTGCAGTAGTGACTTACCAGGCGACTCCAGGCTTGGTGGTTGAGAGAAGCCCACCTCCACAATACCAGCTAAAGCTTGTGGTTGGATGTCTGCAGGTGTCCCCAGGTTGGCCAGTAGCTCCTCGGTACGTGTGAGTGGGGGCT
Source organism: Protopterus annectens (assembly GCF_019279795.1). Taxonomy (NCBI): domain Eukaryota; kingdom Metazoa; phylum Chordata; order Ceratodontiformes; family Protopteridae; genus Protopterus; species Protopterus annectens. Next base: position 1,942,254,553 of record NC_056726.1, read on the forward strand.
GAGTGATTGGCCCCCCACCTGTTGCACCCTGTTCCCTGGCAATTGCATTAGCATGCTGTTTCGTCCATCTCATGAGGTCAGTGCAGTATCGGCACACCTGCTGATAGCTGTGATTGTGACCGCCAACATCATTTACCCTCCTGCAGAGTTCATCCCACAGGGCATCCCGCTGCTGTGCATCCTGTGGCACATGGCTGAAGAGTGTTGTATGGTTGTCGAGGAGGTATGGGACAAAGACCTCATCCTCCAAGCGACTGTACACTGGCAGTCTGCTACGTGGCATACCTGGAAGACATAATGATGGGGACAGATCACAGTAACTCACAGAGAAGTACAGCAGTACAGCTGAACATACATGTGTATCACATTTATTAAGATTGCAAATAAGTCTTTGAAAATCTACATGACACTAACACCACTGACATGTATAAGTCACACACATTTGACACTTACTGATGATGTGATGTTATCGCCATAGATGTGTGTGTCATGTGATAACATTGCTCATACACCATGTGGATGTCGTCTTGACGTGGGCTTGTCTGTTTGCCTGTACTGGTGTCTTTACCTATCAGCACATGCCTGGATGTGTTCACATTAATGCAATTGACCTTAATGCTGTGCATATGTCACATATATAGTCATACATAGCTGTTAGGGACATGACCTGTGACCCTGCAGACTTGCAAGCATGTATGTGTTTTGCCATATACATCTACATGGCAGTGTACATCTGTGTAGCATCCTGCCATGTATTGCCTGTGTTGCACATGTGTAACACATGGGACAATAGCTAGCCGGATTGTATTTGCAGGATTGGATATCAACTATAGCATGTATGGTCATAGTGATCTAGTAGACTATATGCCCTGGGCCATTTATGAGCCTAGGCAGACAGGTTACCTAGCTGTAGGCAACAGACAGGTAAGTTTCAGTGGCCAGTTCAAGCAGTGCCACAGAACTGATCCACAGGGTTACTGATATATTTGGCATGCGATCATCACACCATGTCACAGAGAGGGGAGATGTGCAGCTTCGCTGGACAGGGATGCATAGTATGGCAAGAGTGTGTTAAGTGTATGGGACAGAGATCTGTCAGGCATGTTGTGATCCTTGTACTAGAAAGGTGGATGTCCATGAAGTATGTGTTTATTTGGGATCAGGATGTGTTAAGTGCAGCATGTCCAACACCTCTGGGTTGGACATGGCTTTATTCAGGGTAGGCAGCATGCTACATAGTGCAGCTAGGGATTGAGAAGGGCAATGTAGGCCATCTACACATAGGCAATAACCCTTAAAGGAAATATGTGATCTATTATGGGTCACATGGGTGTTGAGTATGGCTGAGCAATTATCAATATATTCCTGGATGGTACCCTGTTATGATTAGGGGTGCCACATATGACTACCTGTCTGGTGTGGTGAAGTAACTATCAAAGGAAAGAGTACTGTCCAGCTGCATCCCATACACACAGTTGCCATTATGTTGACCACTGCCTAGGTGGTAGTTCATGGGTACAGGGATTGTAACATAGGGGATGACAATGCAATGCTTAGCTGTCAGATTGTGGCCATACATCACACACCACACATCTGACACACTAAGCCCTTCTGTATGTTGAACGCAGCACACATTGAGTCAACTATTGCTCCTAGTTCATAGTCATTTGCAAACATTAATAGGCTGATGCCTTCTGTGTTAGTCTGTGTGGTATAGATAACAAAGATGAGGAGTACCAGAAATTAACCCTGTATTACTGTGGCTGGCATTGGTTTGATGTGCGTGTATTAGTCAGACACCTTCTGTAGCGTTGGTTCTGCCAGCAGTCCAGTTGCCAACCACTCCTGTGACATAGGAATATACACCTTGTTTACAGAGTGTAACTGGAACACAGTATGGGTGATGGTGTCCTACGACCTGCCAAGGTCATGATATGCAGTGTGAATCAACCCTGCTGTCATCTAGATCTGTACCGAGTACATCAAATACATTGATCACAGTTCATGGCCTTACAGACCAGACTCAGCAGGGTAGTTGTGCGCTATTTCCCATTATCAATGGTGTCTCTTCCTCTGTGGGGTATGGTAATGGTTGCTGTGCACCATTCGATGTGTACACAGCCTGACATGGAGCTATGATTGAATATGATTTGTATGTGGATAGCTGAATGTTCTTACATTTTTGTAGGATTCACCCTGGGATGTTGACAGGTACCATGAAAGCTGCATGTATGGCTTTAGAGAGTGCAGCCTTTACCTGCATAGTTGTTATTACAGGAGCCCTGTAGTGTACATGGATATATTACTAAGTGTACCTGTTGGGGGGAGGTGGGAGTGGGTTTAGGTTCTCCAAGCCCCTATCTCGATGAACGGGTGCTATTTCTGCAGGTGCAGTACTTCCTATGCCATAGTGCTGTGCAGCACAGCAGGTCTTGTCTTTGCAATTATGATTAATGACACAGCTATAGAATGCTCTGTGCTTGGCCTCATAATATGTGCCTGATTAGTTTCACAGTAGCTTTGTGTGGTTTTATATGGTGTATCTGCATCTTACTGAGGCTGACCAGGGATCACCTACAGTCATGTGTGTTCACTCTTGCAACAGTTACTACCTTCTGTGGTACAGTTTAAAGCATGGTATCACCAGTTTGCCTTCTTGTTTGTGTTGGGTTGAATCCTGGTTCTGTTTCAATGGCACAATCACTGCACGTATGTGACTGCTTAAGGTTCATTTGTGTAGGATTCAGCATTTGTACATGTATTGTTCATCTGCATGGGTGCCATGACAGTCACCACTCTGCTCTTAGGAAACATAACATTGGCATTGGAGACTATGTGTAGCATACTGTTAGCCCTATTTGTGTGACTACTGTGATCCAGGTCAGTGGGGTTGATGGAATCCAACATGCATTGAGCGCAGGTGTTGGTACATGAGGAGTCTTGCCAGTTCATAATGGAATAGTTGAGAGTAGCCATTATTTTGGTTTTGTCTCAGACGTAATCTTCCCCATTACAGCTCATTATGACAGTTGGGAAGTCCATGGCCTGGTGAGTGATCTGTCTCAAGGTGCAATTTGAATTCCACTTTGGCACAAAGGTAGTTGCTCAGCATAATGCATCTGAAGTTATGCAAGTGCAACTAGCGTGGGGGTGTACTGGTGGGTGATCTGTCGCAAGGTGCAATTTGAAATCCACTTTGGCACAAAGGTAGGTGCTTAGCATAATGCATCTGAAGTTATGCAAGTGCACCTAGCGTGGGGGTGTACATATCCTTCAGGAATATGGACTCACCTGTGGCCTGTGTGTTCCATTAAAGGATAATGGGCAAGAGGTGAGGTATGTGTTATAACATGGTCATGCAGGTGTGCTCTCTCCAGAGCATTGAAACATGTCTCAGCCACTGCACAGATATGTTCTCCATGTTAGAGATTGATATATGTGTATCTGTATAGTGTTTCTGACTTGTATCATTGTGTAGCGAGACCCGCAGTTTATTGCTTGGCTGTCCCTGTAACAGCAGTGGACCTTCCCTTGAACTGTGCATGATGAAGGCACTATAGGGGAAGCATGAGCCCTAGGCAGTATCCAGATTCCCAGGGTGACAGGTACAGGCCCTGTCTGGCAAAGCATCATGGTCTGTCAACCATGTTATCCCAGGCAGACAGATACTGGTTACCCTTTGACTTGCACCACTACACTAGACAATTGTGGAATGCAATCCTTTTGTCCCTGTACTGCAGTTTCATTCTGGCCAATGGCAGAATGCTACCCAGGTCTTGGGACATACCTGCATGGGCTACAAGACCTGACAGTTCCTATATGTGTTTCCATGCAGTCCCGGCTACTGCATCACAGGTCCTGCACAACAACATGGAATATGTTAGAGCCATGTATATAGTTCAAAAGGTGGTCTGAGTGTATGGGTATGTGGCTAATCATAGCAGATTGGCAGCTGACAGTATGTATGCCCTCGTATAGGTTGAGTATAACATAGTGCGAGAGCTTGCATTCACAAATGAATACTGTTGGGCATGTTTCCAGTCACATGTTCTGAGGTGTGACACAATTATGCAAACTATGTCATACAGTTTGTGTCTTTCAGTGTCTGTCTCTTCCTGCTTGGGGTTCACTTGTTTGGTCAGATACTTAGAAGCGTCTGTGAATGTATGTGATTTCTGGTAGTGTGTGTGTGGGTGTCCTTACTGTTTTCTGGTAAGGGTATGTGTTGGTTGTGTTGATGAGCTGCATGTGTTAACCTACTCCTCATGACTGTCCAGTCCAGTCATGGCTGTAGACTGGGCTGCCTTCCAGTGTACCCCTGTACCTGCATACCAAACAATGTGTGGGGCATGGTGTTAGGTGGGTTTGGCAGTGTACATGGCATAGAGATTACATTCCCCCAGGATGGTCACATACAGAAAGGTGACATTAGTAAACACCAGTAGCTGACTAGTGGACATGCCTGTATGAGCATTCAATACTACAAGTACCAAGTACTATATTTAGTTTATGCATTGCTTATGAAGATGTTTTAAACAGTGATGCTCACATGTAAATATTTGTGTTATGGACGTGACAACATTGGCTATTACAGAAACATTGTAGCTACCTTTAGCAGCAATCCTCCTCTGAGGAGCACATCACATCCTGTTAGTTGATTACAGATGATGCAAGTGTCTACAGGTCTGTTTCCTTCTCTGGGTATATACTCACATATGGACCAGGACCATGAGCTCTGTTGGGCACAGACACCCGCTTTCCAAACAGAGTCATGTATCAATAGACTATGTTGCCACTATCAACATGATCAGGATATAATCAGATAGTGTGAGCCATCACCTATGAAGCAGCTATTACACATAGGCAGCTGTCTCCTACATCTTACACTCCCAATGCAGATGTTACACTGGAGTTAAAGATGATATGCAACCTGTTTCATTACCAGTATTGTGTACTACTTAACATACAGTATGTGCAAGTGGCTGTTAGGTTGGCAATGAGAGGTTGGGCTACACAAACCTGGTAGTTCAACCAGTGTGTCTCTACTCTCAATATCCACTCTTTGTAGGTGTGCACATAGCCATTTGGCCCAGCCCTGTAATAAGGGTCATTACACATTTGCATAACATGTACACATGTACAGCTGTTATTGCTTGCAAATGATACTAGAGAGGTCCAGCCCTGTAACAAGGGTCACTACACATTTGCATAACATGTACACATGCACAGCTGTTATTGCTTGCAAATGATACTAGAGAGGTCCAGCCCTGTAACAAGGGTCACTACACATTTGCATAACATGTACACATGCACAGCTGTTATTGCTTGCAAATGATACTAGAGAGGTCCAGCCCTGAAACAAGGGTCACTACACATTTGCATAACATCTTGATGATTGGATGGGAAATGGGAAATTCACCCCGGGGATCACTTCTGTGGCTCTGCTCGACAGGGGCACAGGAAAATAATTTTCTTGGGTGGCGAAAGCCAGGGTACATTTTTTGGCTAGGCTTGTATGGGCCAGAGACTTCCCATACTCTGAAACAGACTACCTATCTATGTCAAACAGAGCTCCTCATTAGCACTCTTCAAGAAAAATCTTGATGATTGGATGGGAAATGGGAAATTCACCCCGGGGATCACTTCTGTGGCTCTGCTCGACAGGGGCACAGGAAAATAATTCTCTTGGGTGGAGAAAGCCAGGGTACATTTTTTGGCTAGGCCTATAGCCTAGTACCAACCTATGAACCTATGAACCTATGAACCTATGTACCCATGCACAGCTATTATTGCTTGCAAATGATACTAGAGAGGACCAGCCCTGTAACAAGGGTCACTACACATTTGCATAACATGTACACATGCACAGCTGTTATTACTTGCAAATGATACTAGAGAGGTCCAGCCCTGTAACAAGGGTCATTACACATTTGCATAACATGTACACATGCACAGCTGTTATTGCTTGCAAATGATACTAGAGAGGTGGATATTACATTTGTTATGTGCATGGATAGTTACCTGGCTCTTCCAATTATCTTTGCTATCATGCTGCTAAACTGTCAGATGAATACAAATGATATGTATTCTGTTATTCAGTATTGTAATTGCCAATAGACATAACTACTGTTTGCATAACATAACAGAACTGTTATGTAGAACAGAATACAGATCTGCCTAAAATACTGTACATTACAGTTATTGGCACAATATCCCACAATGCACACCATATTTGCATGGTAAGCACACTTTTAACATGTTCATCTTACTTATACACCCATACATATGTCGACTGTTAAAAATATATCGACATATACTATCCCCTGTTATAGCACATACTTGTCGGACCAATCCTGACACTGACAGTGGCTGGAAGCCAATTGGTGGGTTCCAAGCCCATATCATCCCTTGTGGTGTATGCGGAGTTTGCCATGTGACCTACAGCAGTACACACATAGAATACTACAAGCATTACTACTGCTCAGCCTTACATCACTACATGATAGCTATTTCCACTATATGCATTGATTACACTGTAATTCTTACAGTACAGGTACTACATACACAGACATACTACATGTTATACATACCTTCTTAGTAATCGGAGGTGATATTGACTGGTATAATACTCATTTTTGGTTCGTCTTTCAGAGTTTTGTACTATCCTACATTGAATGTGTGACAAGGCAACCTTTTATAGTTACAGATCAGTAACATGTGCTATCCCGATAACCAATTGGTGTTCCTAAGTAGCTAATTACATGCACATCAGCTGTTCTGCTACTGCCTTAGCCAATACCATGGCTACAGTGGAGCATAATTGAGTACTCCACTTGGGCGTTGTCCCTTTGCCTTACTTGTGAGGAAGACAGTGTGGAAGTGTTGTTTGGAATCTGTTGCAACAGCTGTATGGAGACAAACAGTAATATATTGTGTGTAATGCCTAGAGGATTTGGTCTAAATGTGAGTACTGCTGTTATATTTCTGAACATTGCTACTTGTGCACTGTTTGTCTGTACCTAATACTTCTGCATATGTTTCAGTCTGGCCAGGTTGTTTAACCAGCTCGAGGCTGCATAGCTATGCATATAATGTTAGGGGGTTTACAGTGTGCTTACCAGACATATTAGTTGGCTGTTACTGTGTATCATACTGTGCTGATAATCAGCACTTCATAACACTTCCTGGTGTAAGAACCTTTAAACTCTCTGAAACGGGATTAGTTCATACAAACCCTGTTACATCAGCAGCTGTTCAATTGTATAACGGCAACTATTTCACATAGGGCCATGTTAGTGTGTCTGTGTCCAGGTATGTTAAGGTTTCAGTAGATGTTGTACAGTAGTTGAATAATTGGCTATGGTATGACAGTATGTATTGATGTAATTATTTGGTTGTGGGGTGGATGTTGGCGGGTGTACATAGCACATGCAGGTGTGTCGGAACCTCTTTTATACAATGTCTATATGTGTGTGGGTGTTCTTTCCCTATGTGAACACTTATCTCTTAGTGGACTAATACTATGGTAATTGCAGGCTGATTCATTAAGGCACTATTAGATGCTTCTTGTAGAGCATGTAGATACTGTTAGTCCTTGAATCCTTTTGTCAATACATCAGAATGTAATAAAGTTTTGCAAAATGAAAGCTGTCTGTGTATTTCTGTCATGGATATTTGCAGTCATTGCAGTTGTTTTGGTGACTGTGTCCATAGAACATATTTGTAATAGTGTATTGGCATATACTCTTCATATGTTATGTTCATATTGTTTGGGGGGGGCGGAATGTGCGATTGCTATGGTCCATGTTATACTCAGATATGAACACTTTGGATGCTGTCTACAAACATGTATGTATGTATGTGTATGTATATATATATATATATATATATGTGTGTGTGTGTATTGTTCGAAAGACATGCGTGCGTAAATGGGCATGCCTTCTTTGAAGGTTGAGCGTTGAGCTGGCACATCGGCGTTACGTAAAAATCTACTGCCAATCATTAGCGGACCAGAGTTCCATTGTGGCGACCCCTTACCGGGAAAAAGCCAAAGGACAAACAACAACATATATAGATGTGTGTGTGTGTATATGTATATAGATATCTATATTATTGCATACATTTATCTGTACCTCCATAGATGTGTGGATGTTTTTAACCTATCTATATAGCTACATATATATGTAGACCTGCATATATTGACATGCCTCTCTCTTTCTCTCTATGGGTGGCCTAATGGTTAAGGTGTTTGCTTTATAAACACAAGGTACCGGGTTTGAGTCTCACAAGGGATAATTGGCTGAGTTTAAAATGCCTTGCAAGGGTAGTTAGCCTAGTACTAATCTATGAATCTATCTATGAACCTATACACCTTTAACTGGGTACATGGCGGGTTGTCCTATTTCAACACATTCCTCCATTTTGTGTTTTAACCTGTCTGCACACACAACTGTGATAGGTATATCCCAGGTAGCTTAGTGTTAGGTTATTCTGAGGATGGAGTACATGGTAGCGGGTTCTACTCCTGGAAGGTGTTATTATTTTACCCCTCAGAGTAGGCACTGGTAGGGAAAGTGTGAAAAACACACATTTACGTGGTTGTAAGCAGGTTTGCCCATGGTCTGCGCGACATTAAGCAAAGGTTAAACCTGTGAAGCGCTTCTCCATTTACCGTGTTTCAGCACCGCTTACCGTCGCACAAACCCGTGGAAACCTGCTTACACCTACTTAAGAGTGCTTTAATCCACCTGCATCCAACAGCCCCTATTCTGGCCCTCAAAATAACCTAACAGCCCTTGCAGGTTTTGAACCCGGGACCATGAACACTACAGGCACTGACTTTACCACTAAGGCATCTGAGATATGTACAAATGTTGTGGTGTTTAGAATATACATTGCACTACAGACATTCCTCACTACTGAAAACAAATGTGGCAAGTCAGTTGGTGTACATATGTCTGATACATGTTAATGTTCATATGTTTGTAAAATTAGGTGTTGCAATGTGACATGACAGAGTGTCTTATGAATGAGAAAGGTTCTTGCTTTATGTCCGTTTTATGTTGTCCCCATGCTCCATGTATACCCCTCCAGTTCACTTATTGGACATTCGATCCAGGCTCTCCTTGATGCATGATTGCATTACCCATCATTCCTCCCCACCCCAATCTTCACATACACAACAACAACCCCTTCTATGGTGAATTAGGTTAATATTAATTGCTATAATACCAGAGCTGCATGTATTTTGTGTACACTCCAATTCCTTTGGAGTGCTTCTGTGTCATGAAGTGTGTTCATAGATGTTTATATATATGGCTATTTATGTAACTGTATGATATATATATATATATATATATATATATATATATATATATATATATATATATATATATATATATATATATATATATATATATATATATATATATATATATATATACACATTTCGTGTTCATTTGTAACAGTAATACATATGCAGACTGGAATGTGTTGGTTCACAAACTACAGTACATTACAATGTACTGTACATATGTACACAAAGTGACTGTCCCATTTGTGATCATTACAGTGAAATGCATATGGTGTACGGTGTAGTTTCAAGACAATGAAGCATGTATACACCTTGGATGGCTTAGTGGTAAGTCCCATGACTATAGTGTGTATGGTCCTGGGTTCAACACCTGCAATGCTTTACAAATGTTTTTTACTCCAGAATAAGGCTCATTTAAGCAGTTGTAAACATGTTTAAAAGTGTTTGTGTGACATTATAGCAGCGGTTAAACACAGTTAAACAAACTTTGTAATGTATAACCTGTGCTTGCAAACACGGCTACATCCATTAACTACTCAGGATATATACATGTCAGTGAAGTTACATCTCACTATGTGCTGACATAACATTACATTCGCTGTTAACTGTACTCTCCCTCACACATGGGTTTATATGGGTGTTTCAAATGTTTATTATGCAGACGATTACTACCTATATATGAAAGCTGTGGTTAAGGTATACCTTTGAACATGATAAACATCCCTGCCTTTATCGGGATTGGAACCTCGAATGCACAGATACTATGCGGATGCTGTAACCATTACAATGTTGACATTAATGTTGCTTCCGCCTATTTCCTATTTAGATGATTTCTATGTGTAAGCTAGGCTAAGCAAAGGGTAGACGCCCCCAAACTCACTGAGCTTCACGTACTCTTGAAATAACAACATATAACAAATGTACTGTGAGACAATACATTACATTTTTAACTACATTAGGCATAGCCCCTCACTGTCACACTTCAAGGAAAACTTTGTTGTGTGAATGGGTAACAGAATATACACCCCTGGGATCATGTGTCCAGAACCATACAGCCAGGGGCAGGGAAGCCTGTCCAGTTTGATAGCTGCGAGACCTGTTGGGTGAATTGAATGATGTTAAATTGTCACATTAACATGCCCTCTTTAGATCACTAAGTGCCTCTATCACCCACCACAACCCCAGTCTTCAACAGCTTCCAGCAACTCTGCCTGGAAATGCTTCATTGGCTATGCTTGACAGAGGCTCAGTTACTTCATCAATGGTGCGGGGAAAGCCAACACAATGTAGCTATACTTCTAATTGCCCTTGGGCAGATAGGTAGTAGGCTATCTATGAACTTCTAAAGTGCAGGCCATCACAGCCATAATATGTGAATAAACAGACCTTCAGATCACAATATACAGTGAGAAATCACCATGTAGTCATGAAACAGTTAAGTACAGCAAGAATATACAGAACACTGATACTTAGTCACACCAAAAGCCTATCTTGGAAGTTAGAAGACTTGTATAATTTTAAGGCTTTCTATTGCTTATCAGTAGGTTATCTACAGGAGAGAGGAAAAACAAGCCTTAGGCTTTGGAATACTGGCTAAGGCTATTGGTGCCCCCATGGTGCCTTATTTAGGAGAGTCTCGAAGGTGAATACCAGCTCCATAAACAGCACAATAGCAGATTCAATGAGGGTTATGCTACTCAACACCAGGGGTTGTGATCACAACATGCTTGCACTCACAGCACTCCTCAGGATGGATAACATCAACATCTGTGCAGTAACTGATATCTGTCTTAAGGTTCCTAAGAGCACACCAGCACTACCAGACTACAACCCATACCACACATTTCAGCCACAGAACATGGACTGACAGACATGGATGGGCTGTATCCATATTCATTTGGGATACTTACACCTCCAGGTTAGTGGGCCAGCATGATACCTCTGAGATCATCCATGTGCAGCTAACATCAGCCACAACTGCAATGCAAACTGTGGCCTGCTACGGATCACCCTCCATGACCCAGGACCACCACTCCACCTACCTGGAGACAGTGGAGAACATGACAGTCCTAACGCACACCCTGGCATTGGTCGATGTCAACTAGCTTACCATTAACTGGGAAACTTATTCCGGTACTCACTTCCAAGCCCAGTGCTTCCTGGAAGTTATCACCTCATATGCCCTGTATCAGGTGGTAACCTAACTAACGTGGGGTGGAGACTACTAGAAGTGGTCATCACCAACATGGGCGACAGGTGCACCACAGTGGAGGTTAACCGGTCACTGGTTAAATCTGACCATGAACGATTCACTGTTTCCACACCCAAGCATCTCCCCCATCCACAAATACTACAGTGTATACCTTTCCTACAGCTAAATTTACACTACTAGTAACAGGGGAGGGGGGGTTTCACAGCCCCCACGCTAAGAGGAAACACTGCTCAAGATACAGACAGATTTACAAATGCCATCTATAAGCACCTACATGGATGGATGTATCATGCCATCACTGGTAAACCAAGACTCACTCCTCCTAGACAAGGACACTGGTCTGGTGGACCTCTGCAATAAATAGGCTATACTACAGAAGTAGGACAGTGTTCCAGACAAACAGCAAATCCCACGAAGGACAGACATCCGTGACCACTATTAGTATGATACGTAGGCCCCTCATGACATCATCCAAGACTAACATCAGCAGGAGAATAAGCAAGGATTCGAAAGATAACCACAAAGCCTTATTTGGCTATGTCAAGGATCTATGTGGTGACACACAGATTAGCATTGTGCCTGTGAAATATAGCACAAAATATGCTGACCCTACCGATATCACCAACATCCTTGCAGATACATTCAGTGCATACTTCACCCCCTAAAGAGCCCACAACACTACCCGAAAGATACAGTATCCCACACATCAGAGACACACCGGTGGAAATAGCCCTCTCTAACAGCAGAACACAGCATCAATGGAGACAGATGTTGTCCCAGACTGCATCTTGCAAACTGTACAAGACAACCTGACCCCCACCTAATTAAGCTTTTCTACCTTAGCCTCTCCACAGGCTACATGCCCACACAATGGCACGTGGCAATGGTTATTCCACTCAATCGAGGTGGAATCACAACTGACCATGGTAACTACCATCCCATAAACCTGACTAGCCTGGTCTGTAATGGTATGGTTCACATCCTCATGGCACTCATTAACAAAGACATTGGTAACCGCCGAACATGTGACCCAACCCAGATCAGCTTGGTTGAGTGCAGTTCATGCCTACTGAACCTGTTTGCCATCTTACGTACAGTCACCAAGACATTAGATGACAGGAGAGGTGGTTCACACATACTACCTGGACCTTGCCAAGGCTTTTGACACCATTCCCCTCTCAGGTATTATTGATAAACTCACCAGCCTGTACATACACCCATACATCACAGGTTGGGTTGCCAACGGGCTTACACACAGAACCCACATGGTACGACTAGCGGTCTCCAGGTCCAACTCTTGACCAGTCAAAACTGGTGTCCCACAGGACTCAGTCCTGGGAGCCCTACTGTTTGGCATATACATCTAAGAGGTACAGGCAAACACAGGTGGACTACGGCAGACCATGTTTGGCAATGACTGCGAACTGGGAGCCATGATTCATAGTCCAGCTGACACAGACATCCCTCAAGGGGCCTCACAGAGAATGTCACAGGGTGTCAACGTCATGGCCTCCAGCCAAGTGCCACTAACTGCATGGTCATTCCATTGCAGAATTGGCACCCACATATTAACACATAAGTGGCAGTCACTTTAATACGGACAAGGTAATGAGGTGTCTGGGGACTAAGGTAGATAGTGATCTTTCCTTTGACAATCATGTCTCCACAGTAGTTAGGACATCCTTCTATGTAGGCCATTTGATTGCTAAAGGATTCCCATCTAGACATACTGGGGTTATAGTGCCCCTTTACTCATCACTCATCAATCCCATCATAGGGTATAATAACCCATGTGGGTTGTACCTCTAAAGACACTTCCAATAGCTGGGAGGTCCACAAATGTACCCCACCAAGGGGAATACTGGCCTCCAACATATGGCCTATGCAGCCAGATGGAAAAAAACTCCTGCTTTACTCAGTGGCATCTCATTTATCCAGAGATGAGCTTCACTGGCCAACACAGCCATGTCGAACTCAGGCTTGATGGATATGCTCCACCTATGGGAATCCATGTCACAGTGAGCCACACACTGTAGTGAGCTGAACCTTGCCACAACAATAATTGGAAGATGCTGGAGGGACAGCTTCTTGTCACAGACACTCCCCATACTTTGGAACAACATCCCTAACTACATTATACAGAGCCCTTCACTAACACTCTGCAAGAGAAACCTTGAAGAGTGGATGGGGAACAGTAGATGCACCCCAGGGATCCCGCCTTTGGCTCTGCTCCGCAGAGGAACAGTTAATGAATCAATGGAGTGGCAAAAGCTGACACATTTTGGCTGGGCATATGAATGGCCTCTGGCAGTTGGCCAAGTACCTACCTATGAATCTATACATACAGTATCTGTACATGCTGATAGCTTAATTTACTGTTCATGTGTTGACTTACCTTGTGCCAATAGCAGTTGTGTGTGCAATAGTTGAGGGCTGCCTATGTTGGATGCACACAGTAGACTGCCTATACATGACAATTTACAGGTAGTCTTGTGTGTGTAACATCCATTTTTACTGTGTGTGCAGGTGGAGAAAGGTGTCAGTCCCTAGGTGCCTACACTGTTAGTGTGTGTGCTATATGTTCCCTCTTTGCCAAGGCATGGGCATGCTGGGCATGCCTCCATCTGCCTACTGGGGCTGGCTCAGGTTGTTCATGGTCTGAGTACCTCTGTGCCTGTGGGGCCCTTGGCAGTGGTGGTGGGCTGTGAGGGCCTTCACCATTTTGTCCCGGCTGCAACTTTTTCTGCAGGACCATATTGTGTAGCATGGCGCACACTATGAAGATGTGGGCACATGTGCCTGGAGAGTACTGCAAGGCTCCAATAGATATGTCCAAGCAATGGAACCATGATTTCAGCATCCCAAATACATGTTCTATGATGATTCTGCTTTGTGCATGTGCCTGATTATGGAGTTCCTGCATGGGTGTGTGTGCGTTTCTGATGGGAGTCATCATCCACGGTTCCAGTGCATAGCCAGCATCCCCTACCAGGTGGCCATTTGGGATGTCTCCCCTGGCAAATAACCGATACAGCTGTGAGGCATGCCAGATGTGGGAGTCGTGATAACATTCAGGGCTGCTAGCACACACATCCATGATAATGCCCTGAGCATTGCACACAACCTGGCAGTTGATGAAGGGGTATCCCTTGAGGTTTATGTAGCGCCTACCCTGCTCACAGGGTGGTGACTGGATGTGTATGTGCATTCAGTCTATTGCAGCCAGTACATCTGAGTATGCTGCCACACGGTGGAAGAGACGCACATTGCTGGCCAACTCCTCCTGCATTCAGCGGAAGTATATGTGCTCATTGGCATGTGATAACAAGGCATCCAGGAACTGGTGTAGTACCCTGGATGTGATGCCTGTGAGATTCCCATGATATCCCCAGTTGGTCTTTGAAAGGTACCTGTAGCTAGTATTTTCAGGCTTACACATACCTTCGTATCCACTGGGATGGGTTCCCCTCTGTTTGTTCTGGCTCTGAGGCTTGGCCGGCAGAGCTCCACAAGTTGCTGTAGAATGTCCCTGTCCACCCTGTAACACTCTACTATCTTCAGATCATGTAGCCCTTGCTAGGTTACCCTGGGTCTCAACACTCTCCTCCTCCTCTGTTGCCTGAGGTGGTCATGTGCATCATCCTCCACACTACCTTCAGTCTCCAACACATGCTGGTGGATCAAAGCTATGGCAGCCCCTAACATGTACATAATAAAAGTTCCCAGTCTTTATACACCACTGGTGCAGAGTGTATGGGAATACACAAATGTGTGTGAGGTGCTTTCACACTTTATAGTATTGTGCTATGGATGCTGCTTATTTCAGTGGGTGTGTATGAGCTATTCCAGCTTCAGCGTGTCTTAATTATGGGTTTTGCAATGAACACTACAAGAGTGGGGCCTTTATTGTGAAGATCTACTTGCCTGCCTTGATTAATCTGTTGCCCTTTAATTCACTTTTAGACCTGGATCCCCTCCCATTATCAGGCATGCATCCACCTGCCATCTTTCTTGTTTTGTACTTTCCCTATCCAGTCATGGCAAAATGTGCCTTGTAGCTGATATACTGCAAATCGGCTTTGCTCTGCTTTGACACTTTACTGTTTTCTTTGCAGTACAGCCCCTCCCCTTTCCTGTTCTGCAGGTAGCTGCTTGCAGCCTTGTTAGCTGTTGTCTATGGCCCACTGTAGGCTCCTAGGTGTTAATTAGTCATTTGTACTCCAGTTTCACTGCTGCAGCATTTCCTTATTTCTTTCCTATATCCTTCCTGTTTCAGTTGTAGTGCCTGCCACACATACCCTTTTACAGGGTTTACGTGTGTTTTCATCTCTGTTCACATGCATACTTGGTTACCTTGTGTACTCTCAGCTAAGCATAGCTATGGCCAATTCGACACACCCCTATCCTGCAGCTTTGCCTAGCTAGGGGCAAACCAGTTTAGCAATGCTCCAATGTGCTTACAGCAATGGCGACACACCCCTCTCTTGATGTCATCTTTATCTCAAGGGCACACCTCGGTGTTATAACACTACACTGTGGGGAATCTGCGATTCACTATTACTCCTCTTATTTGCATGGCATTGCCTACTAATTCCTAGCTACTGCACATAACACTGTCACTGCCCCTTAGCAACCCTTGTGCCATAAGTATAGTGGAGCCTGCCTGCCATTGACTATTATGGGGAAATCGTGATATGTGTTTCATTGCCGTTTTATTCTATAGTTTTATATATTCCTTGTGATCCCCTTTGCACACAGCTCCCCTGCGCTTCCACATCGCGATAGTGCGACTATATATATTAAATGTTAATTTTATATTTTGTACATTTTTTATGCCAATGGCTATATATTTAGCCATTGGCCTATATTAACAATATAATACATGTGTGTGGTCTGCTGTCATGGCTCCGATTTTATGTTTGCAAAAATGTAAACCGTTTTCTACGGTTTACATTTCTGCATACTTACACTACACCTGCACCACTTCCTGAATCACTACATACCTTCATTTGCATGCAACACTGCTGCACATGGGGTAATTAGCATACAAGGCTCGGGAGTTATGCGGGCATAGTGTACGCAGGTAGTGCATGTGGAAACAGCTCGTACCTGAATCGCTCGGTGGCCATATTTGGTGCTAGAACGCCAACGCTACGCCTGCACCTGGTGCAAGCTTCATGAATCCCGGGGATTTTTCCTACATGGTAGTTATGCAACAAAATAAAATAAAACAAATAAAATATAAATAAATAAATAAATAACTGTTTTCTTAGTAGATAGGCTTCATCAAAAAATCATAAAAGCCAAATATGTTCCTTATGTTGATTAGTGTTATGCAAAAATATTGGGGATGGGACAGTGTGATACATGAAATCCTTCCCCCAGGAAGGATTTTCAGGTTCATTCATTATGATGAGTTATTCAGATAAATTGCAATGCATGTTCAGATATCTTAATATACTGATTTTAACATTTTATGAGTTTATTGTAATGTTAATCAAAACTTGCAGTCTAACTATTCATTTGCAGTGCTTGCACATTTTATAGTAAAATTAAAATTTTGAACAAAATTGATTCTTGCTTATATGTTTTATAATTTGCAAGTGACATAGCATTTCTGCATTTTAATGTATTGTGATTTATGATCATTCAACAGGTTTTAAAAGCCAGTCTTACTTATAGTACTATAGAATACAGCTGATGAATGAAAGGGACCTATGCCAGCATAGCGCACTGCATAACAGAATGCAAGTAAGCATTCTTCTGTGATACAGTGTCACAAATGTGTCATCCACATAGCAAAGGACTGGCTGAAATGTATATTCTTATGGCAGACAGTCTAGCATAGTAATTCCTGGGACTTCAGCAGATAATCCTCTGCCATTGTGTAAGTATATAACTTTCTTAGTAGCTTGTGGTATAATGACAGACTGACTGACTGACAGTATCACTCCTTCTTCCATGCCACTGTATTATATGACATGATCTATTAACCAATGGGGTAAACTAGTTTATACCAGTTATGTGGTGCCATGATTAATGAATAGCATTCAAAATGGCTGTGTGGTGAGGTATGTGTATGTGCCTACAGCAACGATCTTTGTTTAAAACTTCAGATAACTCCAGATCAAAGAAATCTTTTATTATAGAAAGGAAAATGACATACCAACTTAAACTTCCTGGTCCAAATGCTCTAAGCCTGATATATGTCAAAGTGTTCAACTACCAGAATATTATTGGAGTTTTAAAGGTTATATATGTTAAGAGAAAAATACTTGTAAAGGACTTTTGCCCTCAATATACTAAGAAGAGAAGAAAGCAATTTTCTAGATATGTGCAGCCTTTGATTCAAAAAAAATATCTCTGATTTCAGATAAGTCCATAGCAATAGTAATGTTATCTGAAAATGGCATATTTTCCGTGGGATGTTGCAAAGATTCCTACACTTTCATTGGCAGATCCAGGAATCTGCAAAAGAGCGGCACAGTCTGGAAAGTTAATCAGCAGGGGGAGTTGTAGAGTGAAACATGGGGGGAGGGTTGTTGAAAAGAGATCACAGTCAGTTTGGGGCTAGCTGCTCCCTTGCTCACCAGGTCCCCAATAAGACTCCCCACTGGCACAGCAATAGGGTCCAGGTCTCAGCCTAACTGGGCAAGCTAGAACCTTCAGTACACTCTTTGTCCAAACCGTGCTCCGTGTCCCAGCCTAGTTGCTGACACAGCACACACTTTGAGATAAGTATTTATACAACTTCACAGACTCTCCTGGGAAAGGCTGACACAGATTCTCCAGCTGTGCCCCTTTACCCAGGCTGTACGGTAATAATTACTTCCACCACCCAGTTAATAATATCAGCTACTAAAAGGGTGTCCAATTATTACTGTGCAATATTAATATCCAATGGTAGTATGTCTAAACAGTCTCAAGGCTTAATTTGGAGTGACTTAGACAGTAAACTCTATAAATATGCAATGTATTCTAGAGCTTATCTGTACACAAAGCAGTCACAGGTAGAAGGTTTTAAAATGTTTAATAATAAATATTTAAAACACAAGACAAAACTACTACATACTATATCTAATAGTTCAGAGATCACACAGAAACTTAAAATAATATTGTAGGAAAGATCTGATTACACAGAAAAATACTTAATCTAACTTTCTAATCTTTAGCTAATCTTAAGAGAAAACACAGTGCTACAATCCTGCAATCCTACTTACATACATAAAGAGCATAAGCAGTGCTGGGTTAGATGGCCAAAGTCAAAATGCTTTCTATCTCTCTCTTAGACACAGTTTATAAAACATCACTAACAAACATGTCTCTGGGTCCTCCCCAGATTACATCATTTTTGACACTTAGGTTTTCCCAGTATTCATATTGCTTCATCTTGACACCTGCTCTGAGTTCCCAGGCTAATAGAAACTCCATTTACATTATTTATCAAGCTAACACCTGCACAGGACAATACAACACTAAAAGGCATTTCACATATACCCTCTAGCAATTAGTCTTTAGTTAACACAATAGACAGAATGTCTTCAGCCATCCTGACCGGAACCAACTTTAAAGATCAAAGAATGTCATAAAATCATTTCAATTTCAAAAGACAAATTTGAAAGGCTTGACTTAGATTTTCTTTATAGCAAATGGCAATGTTGTAACAATCTTGAAGTTCACATTTTACAGTGTTTTTCTTTCATTTAAAAACACACGCCTGTTTTTTACATTTATTTATACAAATGATAGAATTATGTATTAAATTCTATTTGACTAGGGTGGCAGCCTTCACCTGTCTTTGTTCAATCTTCACATATCTTCCACCCTGGGAACTCAAGCAAGTTTTTCCAGTGCCCCTTGAGAAACATTGCTTGAGAGTGTCAGGTCTATCTGGGTGTACCTCACCCCATTCCCTGTCTTGAGAGGCCATCTGCATTGGCATTGCTACTCCCACTGCGATGCTCCACTGACATATCATATGCTTGCAACCCACAGGCTCCATCTTAGCAACTTGGCATTTTGCTGAATGGTTCTGTTTAACCATGTTAGAGGGTTGTGATCTGTCATCACAGTGAATTTTCTTCCATACAGATAAAGCTGAAGTTTTTGTTGTCCCCTTCCACTCTATGGCTAGACATTCCTTTTTTACCACTGCATAGCATTCCTCCCTGGGTTGGAGTCTACGACTGAGATAAACCACTGGGTGCTCTTCTCCCTCTGAAGAATTCTGGCTAAATACAGGCCCCACCCTATAGTTTGAAGCATCCACCTGCACAACAAAGTCTTTGCTGTAGTATGGACTGGCTAACACAGGGGGTCCTCCCAAAGCTTTCTTAAGCTTCTGAAATGCCTGCTCACATGCTGGGGTCCACACTACCTTATCTGGCATGTTCTTCCTTGTCAGGTCTGTCAGAGGGAGCAGCTATGGTACTATAATTGGGAACAAACTCTCTGTAGTACCCTGCTGTCCCTAAGAATGCCCTCACCTGCTTTTTGGTAACAGGTGCAGCCATGCCTGAATAGCTCCCACTTTGGCAGGTTTTGGCCTTATCTTACCACTCCCCACTCTATGTACTTGGTAGGAGACCTCTGCCATACCCACCTGACATCTGCTTGGCTTAATGGTCAACCCTGCCCTCTGTAGCCTGCCCAGCACCTCCCTGACATGCTGAAGGTGCTCTTGCCAGGAATGGCTATTGATAGCAATATCATCCATGTAAGAAAGCGCAAACCCTCCTGCTCCTTCTAAGATATGATCTACCAGCCTTTGGAAAGTTGCTGGGGCATTCTTCATCCCAAAGGGCATCTTTGTGAACTCATACAACCCAAAAGGAGTCACAAAGGCTGACTTCTCTCTAGCACTGGGAGTCAAGGGCACCTGCCAGTAACCCTTGGTAAGATCAGTGGTTGTAAGATACTTAGCCCCACCCAGCTGCTCTAGGGTCTCATCTGTCCTATGCGTGGGGTAAGCATCTGATTGTATGTGACTATTTAATTTCCTGTAATCCACACAGAACCTGGTGCTGCCATCTTTCTTTGACACCAACACCACTAGTGAGGCCCAGGGACTGTTGGACTCTTGAATCACCCCTAGTTCCAACATCTCCTGTACCTCTTCCCTCAGAGTCTGTTTGACTTGCTCAAGCACCCTATAAGGGGCCTGCTTAATAGGCCTTTGGGGTCCTGTATCCACTTGGTGCTGCACCAGGTGGGTACACCCTGGTTTCTTAGTGAACATGTCCCCAAATTCCTGAACACTGCATGGATTTCTCTAACCTGGGTAGGAGATAGATGCTGGGACATTGCTACCCCTTCCACCCAGGTGTCAGCCCGAGCCTCACTGAGGAGATCAGTCCCCAGATCTCCCTCAGACTCCTACAATCCACTGCAAATGCTCAGCACAAGGGCCTACCTATCATGGTAAAGTTTCATCATGTTAACATGGTACAATTTGTGCCCCTGCCATCTGCCTAGCACTTCCACCATGTAGTTAACATCACTTACCTTTCTTACCACCTTGTAGGGTCCCTCCCAAGCTGCTTTCAACTTGTTGTCTCTGACAGGAATGAGAACCATCAACTGCTGCCCTACAGCATACTCTCTAGCTCGAGCATTCCTGTCATACCACACCTTTTTCTGTTGTTGGACTTCTGACAGGTTCTCCTGGGCCAGGCCCATGAGCTCCCTGAGCCTTGTCCTGAGGGTTAGGACGTATACCACAACAGACTCTTTGTGAGACTCACACTCACCTTCCCACTCATCTCAAATTAAATCTAGAGGTCCCCTCACCCTATGCCCATACAGCAACTCAAAGGGTGAAAAACATGTGGATTCCTGATGAACATCTCTGTAAGCAAACAACAGATGGGGCAAATATTTGTCCCACTCCTTCTTAAACTGATCTGCAAATGCCCATAGCATGGATTGATTGTAGAGTCTCTCAACAATACCATTAGTCTGGGGGATGGTAGGGGGTGGTCTTCATGTGCTTCACCCCACAGGACTTCCCCAGACATGCCAGCAGGTCTGACATAAAATTGGCACCTCTGTCAGACAGTATTTCATTTGGGAAACCTACCCTGCTGAAAATCTCTAGCAAAGCATTTGCCACCTTCTCTGCCTCAATGGAGGACAAAGCTACTCCCTCAGGGTATCATGTAGCACAATTTACAATCACTAGGATATACTTTTTCCCTGTGGAACTTGGGGTACACAGAGGACCCACAATATCCATAGCTACCCTCTGAAATGGCTCTTCAATCACAGGCAAAGTCATCAAAGGAGCTCTCACCTTATCTCCTGCCTTACCTACCTTTTGGCACTGCTCACAGGTCCTGCAGTACCCTGTTACATCTCTGGAAATTCCAGGCCAATAGAAGTTCTGCATAATATGCCTCTTTGTATGTTTTATGCACATATGACCTGCAAAGGGAATATCATGGGCTATAGCTAGAAGCGCCAGATGGTAAGCTCTAGGCACTACCAACTGCTGTACTATCTCACCTTCTAGCCCTCCCTCGGGGTCCACTCTCTGCACAGTAACCCTTTGTTCCAGTATACAGATCCCCCCTTCCCTTGAGAATCAGGTGCCTCCGTAGCTACCTGCCTCAGGCCTTGCAATGTAGGGTCTGATAGCTGAGCCTGTCTCAAGTCTTTTCTTGTAACCCTTCCCAGCTCCCCTTCCACAAGAAGTCTGGCATCCTCTGACAGTGGTGTTTCACTGTCAGCCTGGGTACTACTACTCACCTCTACCTTTGCAGTTACCCTGTACAAGGGAATATCAGTACTCACAAGCAGCTGTGGCTCACATTCAGTCTCACTGCTACAGCATAGCTCACTCCCTGAAGTAACCACCTCAGCAGTCCTGGCTGCAAGTATGTAGTCTGTCTGGGTCTCCCCCAGGCTACCATACCCACATACTTGTCTCCTAGCCTCACTGCATGTAACTGCATAAGTACATAGTACTGCCTCATCCAAACCCTTCCCTCTCAGGACATCTGCAGGATGGTAGTTCCATACCCCAGTTGTCTCAAGACAACCCACTATTGGCATTTTGTCTTTCCCACTTACTGGCTCCCTCACCTTTGGTTCCCCACCTTGCCTCCGTGGACATTTGTATGCCACATGGTCCCACTGGTTGCATTCAAAACATTTAACCCTAGCTCCTGGATGTGTACTTTATTTATTTATTTATTTATTTGTTTGTTTATTTATTTATTTATTTCAGTTTGATTACCGGGGAGGTCCACTGGGCTTGGGGGCCCGTTTTCAGTGGAGGCCCTGGGAGAAAAGCTCCACATTAACAACAATTTTAATTACAAAAAAGAGTTCAGACACAGATAACATTACAATTAACAGTTTTGTACAAAAATAGACTACAATACTAATATCAGCTGGCTCAAAGCAAAAAGTATTAACAATTTCAGTTAAGTTCAGTGGGAAAAAGATTGCCATATGTATAGAAAGCAAAGAAAAGGTAAAGAAGAAAAATTAAAACATAAAAAACTTTAAATGTTTAGAAGCTTAATGCAATTAGTATTTTAGTTGAGGAGAGGAAGGTAAGGAGGTTTGCCTGGGTAGCTTAAGCAAAAGAGGAAAAAAATGCTTTAGTAGCTACTACATTTAGAATTGTAAGTGGGCTTAGAGGAGGATTAGGAAGGTATAGAGGTTAGCCTGGAGAGAAAGGGGAGGATAATTGGACAGGTGTTGGTTGAAGGGTACAGTTGCATATCCTATTTAGATAAATGTGAGAATGAAGTTGGGTTTTGAAGTTGGTTTGGTTGTTGCAGGTTCTTAGGGAGGTGGGTAGGGCATTCCATTTTTTAGCAAGGGTGAAGGATAAGAGAAGTTGGCCTGCTGGACGCTTTAGTTTTTGTACTATGATCTGGTTTTGGTGAGAAGATCTAAGGGATCTGAGGGGAGTATAGGGTTGAAGAATATTCGAAAGTGCAGGACAGTTAGTAGGATGGAACAGTAGTTTATGAGCTGTGGTGAGTTGGAGAAAATTAAGATGATTTGGGAGTTCAAGCCAGTTTAGAGAGTAAAGGGAGGTGCAGTGATGTGAGGAGGATTTGGATTTAGTGACAAATTTAGAGATTTTATTGTAGCATTGTTCCAATTTGGAGGTAAGGGTAGAAGATAGGCTAGTGAGCAGAGGAGCGCCATATAGTAGAGATGGAAGGAGGAAAGTAGAGGCAAAGGTTAGTCTAATGGAAGGGGACAGAAAGTGGATGTTTCTATACAGTAGGCCAAGTTTTATGTGTGTTGTTTTGATGTTTAGTTGAATATGAGTATTGAATTTGAGCTGGTCATCTATTGTAACATCAAGAAGTTTAGTGGAATTACTATTTCAATTGTGGAGTTGTTAAGGTTGGCTATTTGGAAAGAGTTTTTGTCAAGAGATGAGGATTTGGAGGGGGAGAAGAGCAGGATCTGGTTTTGTTGGCACTTAGGAGAGGTGGTTTTGGAACATCCAGTTTTCACTGGTTGAAAATGCTGTTTGGGTTAGAGTTTGGAGCTCTGTTAGATAAGGGGCTTGGCAGATCAGAGTGGAATCATCAGCATATTGCACAATTGTGGTGTTGGGGATGGCTTTATGAAAGTTGTTAATAAAGATATTGAATAGTAATGGGCCCAGAATGGAACCTTGTGGTACTCCGGTAGGGGTAGGAAGGAAGGTAGACATAGCTTGGCCCCACTTCACAGCTTGGGACCTGTTTGAAAGGTAGCTGGAGAACCAGCAAAGAGCTTTTTGACTCAGGTTGAGGTCTGAGAGGTGGTTTAGAAGGAGTGGGTGGGAGATGGTGCCAAAGGCTTTGGATAGGTCTAGTAGAACAGATGACACTAAATTACTGGAGTCACGTGCAGAGTTAACAGAATGAAGGAAGGAGAGAAGGGCATTGTTAGTGCTGGGTCCAGAGCGGAAGCTGTGCTGGGTTGGAGAGAGTAGTTGGTGTTCAGTAAGGAAAGGCATGAGCTGTAGGTGGATACATTTTTCTAGGATTTTGGATATAGGGGAGAGGATGGCAATGGGACGGAAATTGGAGATGTTACAATTTTTGCCTCCTTTGTGAAGTGGAAGAATGAAAGCAGAATGCCAGAGTTTGAGTACATAGGATTCGAGTAGAGACCTATTTATTAGGATGCTGATGGGAAATGCTATGGAGTCAGAAGCTATTTTTAGGAAGGAGGAAGGGATGTCATCGGGGGCATTGGAGCAAGGCTTTAGCTTATAGAGCAGTTTCTTTATTAGGTTGGTGGGTACTGGTTTGAAGTTGAAAATCTATGGGGCTGAAAAGGGATAGGAAGATAGATTTGGGGGGAAGGGTTGCTGTTAGTGAAAGTCTTGGTTAGTTCGGCGATAGAGGAGGTTTAGAAGGAATTGAATAGTGAGGCAATTTCTGTGTCACATTTGCTGGTGTCAGGACAGGGATTGTTTTTTGTACCTGGTGTAAGGAGGGAATTAATGGAGTTCCAGAACTGTTTGGGATTTCTTGTGTGGTTTTCCTGTAGTTTGATATAGTAGGATTTTTTATCTGTAATGACTAATTTTTTGGCAAGATTTCTTAGTTGTTTAAACTTAAGGAATATCTCAGGTTGTGTGTGTTTAAGGTAGGCTTTACATATTTTATCCCTTTGAAGCATAATCTTTTTAGTGTCATTTGTGAGCCAAGGGGTGGGTTTAGTTTTGATTCTTTTTTGTCTTATTGGGGCTTGGGAGTTAAGGATAGTTAAGAATGTGGAGTTGAAATACTCAACAGCTTTGGGTAGAGGCAAAGTTTTTAGGGGGTTCCAGTTAGTTAGCTTCAAGGAGTTTGAGAAATAAGTTTGATTAAAGTTAGTTAGGTTACGAGTTTGAATATAGTGGTGAGAGGGAGGTGAGGAGGGAGTGCCTCGAATGGAAAAGGCAGGGAGGTGGTCTCCTAAAGGGTCAGGATTGACACCAGATTTTATAACTTTGTGAGGATGTGATACTAGTATCCAGTCAAGTATGGATCCAGGGGGGTTAGTTTTGTTAGATCTGGTAATTGAGTTTGTAAGCTGAGTGAAGTTGAATTGGTTGATAGTAATGGAGGGATCAGGGTTGCTGATTTTTCCCCAGTCAATGTTTACATCTCCCATAATAAAGGTTTCTAGTTTAATGTTAGAAGAGGACCATGAGAGGATGTCTTCTAAAGTATTGGTGTTGTTACCAGGAGGAATGTAGAGGGAAATAATATAGATGCTTTTGTGGTTGTTTATTTTTAGTATACCAATTACTAGTTCTGCATTATTAAAAGAGGGGATGGTGTTGGGGTATGGGGTCATAGTTAGGAGGTTAGAGTAGATTAAGGCAACTCCACCTCCTCTTCTATTAGTATGATCAGATTGGAGAGAATGAAATCCTGGAGGTAGGAATTCAGATTCATTAATGTGTGGTTTTAGCCAGGTTTCAGAGATGGCTGCTATGTCTTGGGAGTTATGGGATAGCCAGGCACGGAAGGGTGTTAATTTGAGGGTTTTATGAGTAGTTTTATTTTTGGAGCAAGACTGATTAGTAGGAGAGACATTTGGGTCTGGATCGGGGTGTATGTCACCAGCTAA
Source organism: Protopterus annectens (assembly GCF_019279795.1). Lineage (NCBI taxonomy): Eukaryota > Metazoa > Chordata > Ceratodontiformes > Protopteridae > Protopterus > Protopterus annectens. Next base: position 1,942,280,661 of record NC_056726.1, read on the forward strand.
ATGAAGACCAGTAAAGTTGGGGATACGTTTATTTGATTTTTGTTTAGGTAGACAATGTTGGTAGTGAGTTGGTTTAAGTCTGTAGTAGTTGTTAGTAATTAGACAAAGTTTTATTTTTAAGAGAAGGAGAGGGTGGGAGGGAACTAAAGATGCAGAGATGTTGTGGAAGTGTGATGTGTAATGGTGCTGGAGAGTGAAAGGGAGAGAGGGAATATGAGAGTTAGTATAGGAGGTTAAATGGTATAGTGTTAGTAGAAGTAAGATGAAGGGAGAGTAGAGAAGTACTTTGGAAGGAAGGTTGAGCATGGTAATGGGAGACAGTTAAGGATTAAAAGAGAAAAGAGATATGAGATTGTGTGTTTGGGGTGTGTTATAGAGAAATAGGCAGGGTAGAAAAGTGGGTGAGTGTAGGGTGTATCCTGAAAGGCTGGAGAGTAGGGAAGACCTAATAGTGATGAGTGTCCTGATTGGTTGGGGAGGGGGGAGGAATCATAGAGTTAGGGATAAATCTAGGACTACTGGGGGTGGGTGGGAATTGGGGGCAGGATAGGGGAGCAGAGTGAACCCATAGTGCGAATGGAGTGGGAAGAGCCAGGAAGGCGGGAAGGCCTAGAAAAAATCAGCGACCTGAGGCAGGAGAAGGAGAACTACTGCAGGGGTGCAGGTATATGAATTAAAAACTTTCTTTGTACTAAAAATTCTTAAGTGTCCTAAGTCAATGGGGAAAAATCTCCTAGTAAAGCAAGTATATAAGTAAGGAGGGATGACAGTACAGCTGTCTTGGTGAAGGACAGAGACACTTACTAAAGCAGGTATATGTGTGAGGGGAGGATAAAATTACAGCTTTCTTGGTGAGGGGCAGAGACACTTTCAAGGTAGAGTTATTTAGTGGAGAGTAAGGGGGAATGTATTGTTGGGCTTAAATTATAGGGAGTATGCTGCCACCTAGTGGAGAAAAGAGGGATTTGCACTGTCAGGAGAAGAGGTTCCACTTAGAAGTTCAGTATATAGAAGTTAGATAGAGGTAAGTATGTGGAGTACATTGTAAGACAGTAAGCCAAGGATGGAGTGGTGGTGGGGGCCTGTGCAGTGACCACTGGTAGGCTGCTTTCACACGTACCGAGGTAGAAATGCTAGTCAAGCTACAGTCGATGCTAGTAAAACATATTGTAAGACAGAGTACATACATTGAGTCTCTTTAGGGAGATAGCGTCCCAATAAACTTAATATAGATCAAGTAGACTGCCCACCATCGTCTTCTCTGAAAGGAAGGATATTCTGTTTTGTAGTGAAGAAGGGGAATAACACCTTGGGGAGCGGCTGAAAAGAAGAGTGAGAAAAAACAAAACATTAGAAAAATGGGGTAGGGGGGAAAAAGGGGAGAAGGAGAGAGCAAAAGTAGAGAATGCAGAGTAGAGGAGGGAGTATTATAGTGTGGAGTGAGGTGGAAGAGAGGAGAAGATAAAAAGTAAAGTGGAAGCAATAGTGCAGTAGAAAGTCAACAGGTTATGATAAGCTTCACTTAGCACTTTGATAAACAAAAAAATGACATGTATATTACAGCAAAACAGAGACTGTGTTAGACATTCAAATATCAGTAGTTATAGCAAAAAATATTCCAAGGAGTGAGAAAGATAATTCTAAAACAGCAGTTACAATACAATAAAGAACAGTTTGCACATTCGGTTAGTTGCTTGATGACATTTTGTAGCGGCAAGCCTTAGTGTATAGCAATATCTAAAAACATGGACAACTATCAATATCGCCAATTAGTTAGAAAATGCCAGGATACTAGCTACAGTTAGGTGCAGCGTCTAATATTGCTTAACAGGCGCCTCAGTAAGGCTTGCTAGAGTGTCAGCATACTTAAGACTAGTGGCTTCCCCTGCTACTGGTGGATTCTGTTGGTGCAGTCTGTGCTGCCCACCATGGGTTCCTTTAGTCCCATGAGCAGTAGTGGGGGTCCCTTTCCTGTGTAGAGCTGGCCTGCTTGCTAGGTATAGGTCTCCCTTCTTCCCCAACTCCTCTGAAGTAGCACACTGTTTATCAGCTAACCAGATCCTCATGTCCTCAGGCAAAGTGCTAAGAGCTTGTTCCCTTACCAAAAGGTCTGCCAGCCTTTCAAAAGTGGTGATCCGACATCCATTCAACCAGCAAAATAGGTGCTCAGTTCAATAATATATTCACATACATTTTCATCTGCCTTGCATCTATGCTCACAAAACTTTTTCCTATACATTTCAAGTGTTAGCTTAAACATTCTAACAGATGTCTTGTTACAGCAGTATAATCAAAACAGTTAGTGTCATGCATTTTTGCTAAAGAAGTTACAGCTTTACCATGGAGTAAGAGGGTCAGGAACCATACTCAGAGCCCTTGGTCAACTTCATACTGTTTACATACCTGCTCAAACATATGAATGAAGCTATAAAAATTACCCCCACTTTAATCTGTGGAAGAAATTTACTGACCTTTTGTGCTTCTGGGGTCCGGTTACTCCCTTCCTCATTACCTCCATGACTCTGGTGAAGAGTCAGCATTTCCATCTCATGCCTCCTCTGCTGTTCATTTTCTTCAGCTTCTAGGCTCCTCATTCTCTCAGCTGCTTCTAGTTCCATACACCCGGCCTCCAACTCAAATCTCTTTAGCTCCAGCTGGATTTTGAAGTCCACTGCAGAAAGGTTGAGCTATCCATTCTCCGAGGATATTGTATCTCCACTGTCAGTCTGATTATCCTCCAGGCTGCTGTTCTCTGATGCAGCTGTAACCAAGGTTGCAATCAGGTCTGCTTTAGTCAGATTTTCATGCACCAGTCCCCTAGTCTGGCACATCTCCGCCAGCGGGCTCCTTGTCAGCTTTCCATACTCTTCTACTGACATGCAGCCTGCTCACCCTGACTAACATTAAGCTAACAAAAGAAATAAAACAATTGTGATCTGAACTCTGAGTATACACTGCATGGCTGTTTTAGAGTACAAAACACTTTTAGAGATCACTGTACATAAGCTACAGGAATTTGCTCTGCCTTCACCACTACAAGCCAATTAGTGTAAAGTAGATCCCACCACTGCCAAACACTTGTGATGACCGTGCCCTGGCCCAGCAATCAAGAAGCCTCAATCCTCACCACTAACACCAGGGAGGTAGTCTCCTAGAAGAGGAAAGGATAACTAATAGACACAGTAAAGTACAATTTCACTTAAGTGCACACAGAGATCACAGTCAGTCTGGGGAGGGATGTTCCCCTGCTCACCAGGTCCCCAATAAGACTCCCAACTGGCACAGCTATAGGGTCCAGGTCTCGACCTAACTGGACAAGCTAGAACCTCCAGTACCCTCTCTGCCCAGCCAGTGCTTAGTGTCCCTGCAAGTAGCTGACACTACACACACAAACACTTTGAGATAAGTATTTATACAACTTCACAGACTCTCCTGGGAAAGGCTGACACAGATTATCCAGCTGTGCCCCTTTACCAAGACTATATGGTAGTAATTACTGCCACCACCTAGTTAATAATATCATCTACTAAAAGGCCCTTAAAAGAGTGTCCAATTATTACAGTGCAATATTAATATCCAATGGTAGTATGACTAAACAGTCTCAAGGCTTAATTTGGAGTGACTTAGACAGTAAACTCTATAAATATGCAATGCATTCTAGAGCGTATCTGTACACAAAGCAGTCACAGGTAGAAGGTTTAAAAATATTTAACAATAAATAATTAAAACACAAGACAAAACTACTACACCACAGAGATATCTAAGAGTTCAGAGATCACACAGAAACTTAAAATAATATTGTAGGAAATATCTGATTACACAGAAAAATACTTAATCTAACTTTCTAATCTTTAGCTAATCTTAAGAGAAAACACAGTGCAACAATCCTACTTGCATACATAAAGAGTATAAACAGTGATGGGTTAGATGTCCAAAGTCAAAATGCTTTCTATCTCTCTGAGGCACAGTTTATAAAACATCACTAAAAACATGTCTCTGGGCCCTCCCCAGATTACATCATTTTTGACACTTAGGTTTTCCCAGTATTCATATTGCATCATATTGACACCTGCTCTGAGTTTCCAGGCTAATCAAAACTCAATTTACATTATTTAGCAAGCTAACACCTGCACAGGACAATACAACACTTAAAGTCATTTCACATATACACTCTAGCAA
>NC_056726.1:1942289839-1942294839 GCF_019279795.1 Protopterus annectens
TAGGATTCAGCAGTTCTAACTGTATTGTACATCTGCATGAGTGTCATGAAGTTCATCACTTCTGTCATAAGAAGCATGAAGTTGGAGAAATTTTTTACTGTGATTTCCTTAATGGGGGGTGGGGGTGGGATGTGGATATTAAGGGTGGTAAGCTTATGGTCAGATCGGACCAACAAGGAGTTGACTTCAGGTGTGGACCACCAGTCACTCATGTTGGTAATGACTAGGTCTAGGATATTGTTGCCCCTGGTGGGGGTGCGGATAAGTTGAGGTAGGGCATTGGAGTTTATGAATTCCAGAAAGCGTTGAGCTAAGGAGTTGGTACATGAGTAGTTTTCCCAGTTAATGGTGGGGTAGTTGAAGTCGCCCATTATTAGGTTGTGTGGTTGAACCCTAATATTTTTCAGTACATCAAGAAAAGAGGAGTGGGAATCCTGGGGCATGGCATGGGATCTGTAGCAAGCTACAATTTGGATTGCAGTTTTACCCAGAGTTAGTTGCACTTGGATAACCTTGGATGCATTATGCTGAGCAGCTAGCCTGGAGGTGTGGATATCCTTAATGAATATGGACACATGTCCGCCTTTGGTGTTTTGGTCCAGGTTACATGGCCGAAAAGTGTGGTATGAGTTATAGGCTGGTAGTGCAGGGGTGCTTTCTGGAGCCTTGAACCAAGTCTCAGTCACTGCACAGATATTGATGTTCTCCATTTTAAGGAGTGCCTCAGGTGAGTGCATTTTGAGATTTAGACTTCTAGCATTGAGTAGCATTACCCTCAGTTTTTGCTTGCCTGTTCCTGTTATGGTGGTGAATTATTTATTTGAACCCTGCCTAAAAAAGGCACTATAGAAGCAGCAAGAGCCTTAGCCAGTATCTGGAATCCCAGGGGCAACAGGTGCAGGCCATCTGTGGCAAAGCTTCGTGATCTATCGACCATGTCATCCCAAGCAGACAGATACTGGATCCCCTTAGAATGACACCAGAAGCTTAGCCAATTGTTGAAGTCAATCATTTTGTTTTTGTACCGCAGTATCATTCTGGGCGATGGCAGAATGCTACTCAGGGCTAGGGTCATACCTGCCTGGGCTACAAGATCGGAGAGCTCTTCAATGTCTCTTTTCATGTAGTCCAGGGAGGTACATCTCAGGTCATTCACACCAACATGGACAATGACAGAGTCATATTTGTACTTGTTGTGGAGTGACCTGAGTGCATGTGTTATGTGGCAGATCCTGGCACCCAACAGGCAGCTGACAGTAACCTTCTCCTTGTTTAGCCTGGTGAGTGGGACATCAGTGTGCCTGACTATAGAGTCACCTATGACTAGTGTGTTGGGTACATTGTTTTGCTTTATTGGCTGTGGTTGAGTGGCACACTGAGTCTGTGGGCTATGTGTCATTTGGGTTATATTAGGGGATGGAGGTTGCTTGCGTTTCTGCTTTGGAGGTCTCTGTTGCTTAGACAGATTATTATTGAGAGCCTCTGGTAATGTTTTTGTGTTACTATGTGTGGATTTTGGTGGTGTAGATTTAGTGAGAGTATGTGATGAGTGTGGTGTGGTGCATATGTTTACCTTCTCCTCATGACTGTCAAGTTCAGTCTTGGTTGGAGAGAGCTTTACCTCCAGTTTGGCTAGATAAGTACATCTCTCACAGGTTGTAGTGTTGGATGGTAGGAGGAGAGGGTTGTCTGTGTACATGAGGCAATTTCTACATTGTCTCAAGATGCCCAGATTAATCAGATAGATAGGAGAGAACACTGGGAGCTGATCCTTGGACATGCCAGAATAAAAAAATATTTTCCTCTAGATAAGTGAGAAAAGTGAGTGCAGGAGCTGTTTTTCTCTAAGCAAGTGAGAATAGTAAGTATAAAAACTGTTTTCCTCTAGGTAATGAGGAAGATTGAGTGCTATAGTAATTAGTAGCTTATTTAGTGCTTACAAGTTCTGAACAAGTGCTGAGCATTAATAAGCAAATTTAAGTGCCAAAACTAAGAATCTATATCTGCACTAGACGAGTTACAGGACAGAAACAAGTGCAAATGCAGGCTTTCAAATCAGAAAGTTGAGAGAGATGGAAGAGATTGCCTAAACGGCCAATAACTACAATTTCTGGGCCAGAACCACTCCTTATGTGGTAGACAGGTTACCTAATGCTTACCACTCCCACTGATAAGCTAGAAGGCTTCCTCCAACACAGAAAGGCTTGGGGGGGGGTGGCTCAGAAGCTTACATACAGTCCTGCATACAGCAAATCTGTATCTGGAACACTAGTTACAGGAAAGGTAGGAAACAGGCTTACAGTTTTTTTTTATGGAAAAGTAGCAAAAACAGTAGTAATAACAATTTACATGCAGTGCAAGCTAGCAAACTTGAGTATGTAGCAATATCAGACCAAACACAGTTTAAAAATGCAATTAAATTATGGGGGAATACACATTTACCTGCAAATATAGCAGGCTCTACAGGCATGTGACAGCATGGAGTAACAGACACCTGTGTGAAAGTGCATGCCCACAACCAATCTGAACACAGCCACCGTCACATATGGTAAGCGTACTTAATATTACAGTATATGGACTGTATGAACAACACCACCCTCATATGTGCCACTCCCACACTAACCCTACATATACTGAGCCAATACACAGTGTATTCCAATGCCTGACTGTGGTGTGGGACATGTGTCGGACTGGCTCTACAAACATGTATGCCAATAGGGTACCATACACATATAAACCCATACATTTACTGGTGTAACAAGGTTTGTTGTGACATATGTCTTCTGAAGGATATGAAGTCAGTAACTCACATGGCTGTCACCATGAACTGACTGCAATCCTTAGAGTATGCTACTACATTTCTAAAGATAGGAAATGTGTGAGTAACACAACACATGTAAGATTCCAAACACTGGCCAGTCTGCAGATAGCCCTACAGGTGAGAGTTTCCTCAACCACATAACACTGTCATGGCAGACATTAAATCATGTAGAACAGCCATATCCACACAAACCCTGTTAAACCAACATTACTTCAAATGTAGAAGAGCAATACTTACATTCTGTCCTCATGTCTGGAACATCCCCCTCCTATTTGTTGGCCTGTCTCCACAGTATATGTTGTAAGAGGTATATCCAACTACCATCTACCATCTGTGATGCTGTTTGTCAAACACTCACATGAAGTCCTGCTCACAGTTAAGGAAAAGGGCCAACACCCACATGAAGTGCTTAGTTATAGGAGTGTGTTTCCATGCAATTGGCTATAGGAATGATACCACATATGTTCCACATGCAATTAGTTAGTAGGGGACTGCAATTCGTGCACAGGCCATCAGCTGATCATGAGCATCACTTACAAAACTCAAGCTGCAGCTTAAGCAAAGCAAGTGCACTTTTCCACATCTACCAGAGAGGGAGTGAGAGAGACAGACAGAGACAAAGTAAGAAAGGAAGGGAGTAGTAGAGTAAGAGGCAAACATGTCTGTGTATGATCCATGGGTGGAGAGTGGTATCTGAGCATTATGACAGTTGCCTATATTGTGTACTGATCCATACTGTCACATGGTAATTACACATGGCTGCACACATTTATGGCTGAGGATTGTCGACAACAATCTCTACAATGTTTGAAAAATGTTGGCCTTGTAATGTTGACAATGGGATATGTAGCTCCTCAATATAATGATGTGGCAAAACCCACACTGCAATGGACCCTGTCATTACACAAGCACCCCAACACCCACACATCACAATGATAATACACCCACAAACACACACTTTCCAGTACTGAGTTTCAACCCCCTACCTGACTATGTATTGTTATTACATTGTTATGCAGTTATTGCATGCACCACAGAACTTATATGTTGGAGAGCTGTCCAAAGGTATCTTTGAAGGTGAGTGACATCAGCAACAGTAATAAAGGAGAGATAAGGGAATTGTAGTACATGTGACTGTCCACAAAAGCAGGTATCAAGGAAGACACAACCACACTCTCTCTAGGAATCACACATGTTATCACAGTTGGCAGGGTCAGGATTAGAACTCCTACATACTAGTCTGCTATGCTATAGTATTACGCAGTTATCACACATGCCACAGAGCTTAGGCTGATATATGGCCAAAAGTTTATTTCAAGGTGACTGACATCAGCAGGCATGCTACAGTAGGGCAATGGGAGGTGTAGTGAATGTAAATGGCTTCAAAATCATTAATCTTCACACACACACACACACACACACACACACACACACACACACACACACACACTTGCCAGTACTGACATGCATGGGTTCATTGCTTCACAGGTCTGTAGTAGTTGACTGTGCCAGAAGGCTGTACAAGGATAGGCAAAGAGAATACCTTGGAATCACACCACATGACAATGGTCTCCAGTGTGGCTCAGGGGTGTAGTCCCTGGATTGGCCCACACAGGCGGGTACTGCATTCATCATCCACTCATCTGGGTTACTATTGTGAGTGGCCAGTGCTGTGCAATGCTTGCCATGTATGTGAGCTATATTCTATAACATGGACAGTGTCTGGGTTGTGCACATGTCCCACATGCATGTTCTGTGATGTGTGGAAGTGGACTTGGGGTCTCTGGGACATGCTGTGTGGACAGATTGTTATCATCTGATGTCGCATTCCTGACCTCATGTGGTGAGACCTGGCTATGGAACTGAGGTTGTGCCTGCACCTACATTGACAGCATGATACGGGTATTCAGTGGAGTTAGTGGCATCTGTCCATGCAGGGCATGTGTATAAGGCATGGTATTCCCTTTGTGGGTTACATTTTCAGACTCTACAGTTGTTGCAGGCTTCCAGTGGGGAACATAGCAAAGGACCACTGTAAGCATTTATTTGCCTATTGTAGGGATGGAATAGGGTGCCATGTCCTTTTACTTGCTGGATAACACACAGTCAAGAGATGTTACACATCACAGTATATTCTGATGTCAGTGGCAGTGTTGTGGTGAACAGGCATATAGTCCAC
>NC_056726.1:1942297339-1942317339 GCF_019279795.1 Protopterus annectens
TTTCAAAGTCAATGACATCAGCAGGCTTGCTAAAGTAGGGCAATGGAAGGTGTAGTGTCTACGAATGGCCTCAAAATCATTGATCCTTACATGCACACACACACACACACACACACACACACACACACACACACACACACACACACACACACACACACACACACACACACAGTTTCACATTTGCCATGTCTGGGATTAGAACTCCAACCTAACTAGTACATCACACTATAGCATTACACAGTTATCGCACATGCCACAGAGCTTATAGGGATGAGACTTGTCCAAAGGGGTATTTCAAGGTGACTGACATCAGCATGCTAGCTAAACTAGGGAAAATGGGAGTGCAGTGAGTGTGAATGGGCCATAAACCATTCCTCTGGAAACACACACACAACACTCAGTCACACACAGCTTTATATTTGACAGGACTGTGTATATGACTGCTATATGAATAATGACTTGTACTGTCATGTTACACAGTTATCACAAGCACTACAGACAATACAGTGCTGAGGGCTACCAGTAGCAAATGTCTACAGTGATAGACATTGGCACGTCATGTGATATTCGCCAGTTGGATGTGCAGTGGGTGGGACATGCCTCATGATGGGATGCTCTTTGTCACTATCTGTCTCTCTCTTCCCCACATCTCTTTTTGTGTATGTTTGACCTATTATAGTGTGTTGTCCTTGGATATATGTGTGTATTCCTATCTGATGTGTGTGCAAAGCATGACTGGTGTGCAACATGGTGTGTGTGCACAGACATCTGCGACTGACAGATATATTTAGTCCGCTGTTGTTGTCAGACATGGGCTTCATTTGGGAGCATGCCCAGTATGACCCTTCTGTATTTTGTTGTCAGACATGGGCATCATTTCTCTAAGTGTGGGAGCATGCCCAGTATGACCTTCTCTATTGAATGTGTGAATCCCTTCCAAGTAGGTTGTACTCTAATGCAGGCATTTGTGTTCTACACCTACAGCTAGCAACCTGTTTCAGCAGGATTTCTGTAGATATGTTGACAATATGGAGTCACAATGGGCAAAGGATAGTGGGATACTGTAACTAATTGTGTCTGTGCTGCATCTGCTAAATGGTTTTGGTGTTAGCAGAGATATTCAGACATATGTACTGTTTTACACTGTGATGCATTATGTCGTCAACTACTGACAGATGTACTTATTTGCTCACAGTAATTTCCTGGGGAATACATGATGAATGAAGCTGTGGCCAGTATTGTGGTCTGCAGCCTAGATATTCTTGCACACTCATGCCATTCTGGTGGGGGACCTGCAGAAACTTGCTGATGGGTCTGTGTAAATGGTCCAGCACATTGGTACTGTGGTGGCTGAGGATCCCATGCTTGTACATCTATCAACGTGACAGAATGGCCATATCCTGCTGTGGCCATACCTCTCATACCTGTACAGATTTACACAGGTTACCCAGAGGCAGGGCTCATATATCTGGTCATTTCCCCTTCACATTGTGGTTTACGAGCAGATTTGACCTGTGATGAACCTGGGGTCTATATTAGAATGCTGAAACCTCACTTACGCAAATCCCAAAAGGCTGACACATACACAGCAAACCGCAAGAACAGCAAACGTCCTTAAGCGCAAAATTCATAATATCGAATTCCCAGAGTTGGCCAACTCCACCAACTCCACCGCCCGCTACATACTGCCTACCCAAACAAAATAAATGATCCACACTTCACCCATACGTACACTTCACCCATATATCCCATATTTAAATCAAACGTGCATTACACACAAATGTATCTGAATATAAACAAACAACACTCAAGCACAGGAAAAGTGTAATTTACATATCTATTTGGCTACACAACTGAAGTACTATATATGCGCTTAACTTAACCCTACTTCTAACCCTAAGGTGTAGGTTGAATGTATTACTATATATGCACTTACCTTAACCCGCACTCTAACCCTAAGGTCAGTAACTATTGCACATTTACATTAGGGAGCTATATCGAATAAGGGAATCTTCTACTGATGTTTTACCTCACTAAACATGGTGTGGACAACTATGGCACTTCGGTATTTCGAATTTCATGCTTCAGGATGTTCGGTGTTCTTGCAGTTTGCTGTTTATGTGTTGGCTTTTTGAGATTCGCGTAAGTGAGGTTTCGACATTCTAATATAGACCCATGAACCTGTGGCTGATGGTGGGGTGAGCAGAGTGCATATGTGCTATGGAAGCTTCTTGAAGCTGACTCAGAGATATACATGGGGCATTCCCCTTATGCTGGCTTTTGCGGGGACATCAGCGATTTCTCAGTACTTCATAACAGGTCGATATTATATATGCAAAGTTTCAAAACATTGAATCCCATATGTTCAACAACATATGATCGAAGTTTGAAACTTCAAATATATAATAAAACATAAAAAAAAATCTAACCTTAATGCTCCGAGCAGGGGGGCAAGCCCCCCTGCACCCCCTACACCCCCTACTTAAATATACCAACTCCGAGATCGCACTTCAGTGCAGAAAAGGGAAATTCTCCAATTCTGCACCATACGGCGCCGTTACATTTAACCTTAGAACTTTTCAAAGTTCGATCATATGGTGTCGACCATATGACATTCGAACTTTGAAAAGTTCATTCATGTAATAAGAACCCTTCATAACTGTGCCTTTTGCAGTCTGCCAGTGTTTGGCCAGACTACATCAGTATTCCATACTACACAGACAACTAATGTGCTGCTAACCAGTTTGCACAATTCCAAAGGTGTGTCCATTTGACAGTAACATTTTATACACTCTCTGTATAGGGTACCTCCACCTGTGTACTATGTGTATGTCTGGGCCCACATTCATGCCATGACCAGCTTTCAGATGGTGACAGATACTACATCTGAACAATTACTATAGATTACTGCTGGATTGAGTCTTGCTGGAATGCATTGTGTTTGGCACTGCAGTTGTCAGAACTTGACCCTGTCATCAACAGTACTGGCCATAGGCCACTGGGACATAACCCTCCATGCCTAAATGCTGACCACTTCCACACAATATACAACACACAACAACCTAACACATAGAGCTCTGCATATTGTACATGTGCAGCAATCTATACTGCTAATTTGGCCAGCTCAGGTAATCTGTGCTCCACTGTTATTATACCCACACGTTCATGTTACTACATTTCTACATAGGATTGTGGGGGGGCACAACTGACAACTGCAAACATTTGCTATAACTGTACTGGTATTTCAGGTACTCTGTTGGCTTCCATTTCATTCTGTATTCTGACCTATCATGCAGACTAGAGGCATATCCGTGTAGTATAGATCTTAGGTTTCATTGACCTACATTTCAGTTTCAGACCTCTTACCCTTCAGAATTAACATCCAACTGCCTGACCTGTTGTAGTCTGTCTGTGTAGGTCTGGAGGGGGACTGTTCTCTATTGCCATCAATAGGAGGGCTTAGCACTGCCTTTCTTTGTGGTCATCTCCATCTGTCCTGCTAGCTGAGACTGTTGTTGGGTATGTGAGCCTCACTAACATGCATGTGTGTGTCCTATGGACACACATTTGGCCCACCACATGTCCTGCAGTGGGATTTGTCACCTTGTCTAGTACTGCCTACTATGTTGACACCAGTATTTGTCATGGATTTCATGCTGCCCATATAGGTGTCTACTATCTGCTGCCATCCCATTCAGCCACCCAATTCCATTGCATGCTCACATCCATTCCATAGATATAAATAGCAGAACATACTACTCCATTCAGCAGCTGACAGGGAGAGTGACTTACCTTGTGGCTGTTGCAGTATTGAGGATGGTGCTGGAGGGCTGACTATGTCAGATGCACATAGTACACTCCCTATACATGGTTAAGCACAGGTAGTGTCATGTTTGGCATCCCCTTTACTGTATGTGTGAGTGAGTCAGAGAGAGGTGTCATTCCCTGGGTTCCTACCGTGTCAGTGTATGTGCTATGCGTTGCCTCTTTGCCAAGGCCTGGGCATACTGGGCATGTCTCCTTCTGCTTACAGGGGCAGGCTCAGGTTGTTTCTCCTCTGAGTCAGTATGTGCCTGTGCTGGCCATGGCAATTGTGGGGGACTGTGTGGCCCTGACCCATGCTGTTCCTGCTGCAGCGGTTTCCACAGGATCATATTGTGTAACATGGCACATACAATGGCAATTTGGGTACATGTAGCTGGAGAGTACTGAAAAGCTCCACCGTATATGTATAGGCACTGGAACCATGACTTGAGCATCCTAAATGCATGCTCTATTATGATTCTGGTTTCTGCATGTGCCTCATTATGGAGTTCTTGTTCGGGTGTGTGTGCATTTCTGATGGGTGTCATCAGCCATGGCTCCAGTGCATAACCAGCATCCCCCACCTGGTGGCCATATGGGATGCCCCCACTGACAAATCTCTGGTACAGCTGTGTCATATGCCAGATGTGGGAGTCATGATAGCTTCCAGGGCTGCCAATACACACATTCATTATAATGCCCTGGGCATCGCACATAACCTGGCAGCTGATAGTGGGGAAGCCCTTGCAGTTTATGTAGTCCCTACCCCGCTCAATGGGTGGTGCTTTGATGTGTATGTGCGTACAGTCTATAGCACCTGCTACCTCAGGGTATTCTGCTATTTAGTGGAAGAGACACATATTGCTGGTCAATGCCTCAAGAGTGTTGTGGAAATATATGTGCTCGCCGGCATGTGCTGACACGGCAACCAGGAACTGGTCGAGTACCATGGATGCTGATGCCTGTGAGATCCCCATGATATCCCCAGCTGGCCTTTGGAAGGTACCTGCGGCTAGTATTCTTAAGCCTACACATACCTTGGTATCCACTGGAATGGGTTCCCCTCTATTGGTTCTGTGTGTGAAGCATGGCCGGCACAACTCAACAATTTGTTGTAGGAGGTCCCTGTCCACCCTATAGCACTCCACTATCTCCAGCTCATGTAGCCCCTGGTAAGTTACCCTGGATCTGTACACTCTTCTCCTTCTCCTCACTGTGGGTTATTCATCAGCATTCTCATCCTCACTACCCTCAGCCTCTTCCACATATTGATATATGAGAGTGAAAGCAGCCCCTATCATTTTGTTGCTTTTGTTAGGTAAAATTCCCTGTTTGTGTACACTCGTGGTGTAAAGTTTGTGGAAAAACCAGAGTGAAAGGTGTTAGCATAGTTTATAGTAGTGTGCTGGGCTGGGCTGGTGCCTGTGTAATTGGCTGATTCTGATACATTTCACCTGCTAGCTATGCTAGTTCTCCTTGAATACCTTCCTACTGCTGTTTTCCCTTCCCATTGCCTACCTGTTTAAGCCCAGAGGTGTGCCACACAAACCCAGTGCTTAAATGTGAATGTAGCTGCTATTTGCTGTTTCATTTTATTTTTTTTGAAACCCGGTGTGCAGTGTGCACACCCATTTAGGCAATGTAAACACTGCTAGGCAGCCTCAAACACACCCCCTTCCTTAGCTATGCTTAGCTAAGGGAAAACACAGGTCATAAAGGTCCAATAAGCTTCAGCATGCATGACCCCCCCCCCTTATGAAGCCATCTAGCTCTTAGACTTACACCATGGTATTACTGCACCTACACTGATGGGTGCAATCTAGCACTGAGGGGAAATCTGTGATTCAGTATCATTCCCCTCATTTGCATAGAATTGACTCCTAATGCAACCTGGTGTCATGTCAGACTCCAAGCTGGTCACAAGCGGTGTCCCACAGGGCTCAGTCCTGGGCCCCCTCTTGTTCGGCATCTACTTTTCAGAAGTGCAGGCAAACATAGGAGGACTGTGGCTGACAAAGTTTGCAGATGACATCGTTGAAAATCCATCAGACACAGATATCCTTCAGAGAGGTCTCATAGAAACGGATAACTGGTGCCAGAGCCATGGCCTTAAGCTAAACACCAAAAAATGTATAGTCATACCCTTTGGAAAAACAAGGTAACCCCAAGTTACCACATAGGTGGCAATCCATTAAGCACAGAAGAGGTTATCAGGGACCTGGGGACCCAAGTTGACAGTAACCTTTCTTTTGACACTCACATTGCCAAAGTGGTTAGGAGGACCTTCTACATTGCCCACCTGATTATGAAGGGATTCACATCCAGATCAAGGAGGTCATTGTTCCCTGTACTCTTCACTTATCAGACCAATGATTGAGTACAATGCCCCATTCGGAATGTATCTTACCCGACACCTGCAGCAATTGGAAAGACCCCAAAAGTTCCTCACCAAAAGGATAAAGGGGCTCAAAAATATGCCATATGCTGCCCGACTGAAGAAACTCCAGCTCTATTCGGTCGCATACCGTCTGCTTAGAGGTGACCTGTGCCTGACATACAAGGCCATGTCCAACCCGGAATTAATGGACATGCTCCACCTCAAAAAATCCAAATCCACCAGAGCCACAAGAGCAAGAGACTTAAACCTCAACACAGATATAAATAGGACGTGCTGGAGGGACAGATTCATCACCCAGAGACTCCCTATGCTGTGGAACAGAATCCCGGTCCATGTGAGACAGAGCACCTCGCTGGCTCTGTTCAAGAGGAGTCTTGACCAGTGGATGGGAGATCATAGGTTTACCCCAGGGATCATCTCTGTATCACTGCTGGACAGAGGCACGGCAAACTAATGGGTATAGTATTCTTCAACCTAAGGGGTGGTGAAAGCCACACAACTCTGGCTAGGCTTATAAATGCCCTAGGGCAGATAGCCTAGTATGAACCTATGAACCTATAAACCTAACACTCAGCCTTCCCCCTTAGCAACCACTATTCCATGGTCTTGTTGTGTTATGCATGCCATTGACTATTATGGCAAAATGATGATTTTGCTTTAACAGCTTATTTCCAGCTTTTTTTATTATTTTTGGGCCGATCCCGTTTGATCACTGCTGCCCTATGCTTAAACAGTGAAAATCAGCCAAAAAAAATATTTTTTTATAATTCTGAAACTAATTTTCATGCCTATGGCCATATATTTCACCTTTGGCATGCCTAACCCTTATAATACATGCATTTATATGAGCTGTCATGCCTCCATTTTGTAGTTGGCAGAAATGTATTCAGCTACTAGCTGAATACATTTCAGTAGTCTACACTATTCCTGCACAGATGCCTACCGGCTTCCTGGATTGCTAATTCACCTAATTTGCATGGTTTTCACCAGAAAATGAGATAATTAATATACAGGGGCTGTGTCCATGCAGGAAAAGTGCAGGAGTGCTTGTGCATGTCCCAGGAGCTCATTCCTGGATTTCACATCAGCCATATTGCCTGCAGCAGCTCTTGCACTATTCCTGCATGCCATGCAGAGCTTGCTGAATCCTGGGGTTAATATACATTGGAAAATTTTTTGTATTAAACTGGAGGGTTTCTCCTCAGGTCTCCACTGAAAATGGGCTCCCAGTTCAGTTGAACCAACCCAGTTAACAAATGTCAAATTATAATAAAATAAATAATTATTATTTTTTTCTTTTTTTTTCCTAGTTACATGTGAGTAAATTCAGAAAATACTTTATCAAGATCAATAGTCTTCTGTGCTGACAAATCCAAAGAAATTGCAATCTTCTTCTGTGTTATCCACATATACAACTCCCCTCACCTTCAAGCTCCTCAGCTACATGGTTCCCTTTTTGTAGTGTTGATTCTGTCCTGTGAGCATGGTGAAGAAGCAAATGAGATGTGAACTCTGAATTGCCAAATCCCAAAATTCTTGGTTCTGAGTACCATGTGTAAATATAGTGCTGACACTCCCTCACTGTTTCTTGCTAATGGATTGTAACTGTGAATGATTACTAGCAGGGAGAAAGAAAACAACAGCAATTCAGACTCCCTTACCTCCAGTGGGTGTGTCAGCCAGGATACACTTACAAAGTGTAGAAGTAATAGTATCAAGTTTAAATGGAAGTGAACAGTACAAATATCTCAGTTTCTCTTCACTAATATCCAGACTCCCTTGCCTTTGTTGTATATTATTGTCATTCAATATTTTCACACATTTTTAAGGACAATAATAAAAAATGCCTTACAGAATGCATGCCTCAGGTTACTGCTCAGATAAGTGAAGAATGAACACTATACAAAGGGAAGACAGACCTGTATTGCTGCAAACAATAGTCATAAATGGTTTTGTGATCAATCATTGCACTACATCTGAAAATAATACATGTACAAAAAACTCAGAAGTGTGCAAGTGCCATATGTCTTGCTAATACTGTGAATGATTTGGGACTTGCTTGTATGCATAATGGGTTCCTATTATATAATCGAAGATGCAGTCCTTTGAATGTGTCTTGATCAAACTTGAAAGCACAAAACAACAAAATACCAACACAGCATATAAGCGATTTCTTTTCCTGGGAAAGAAATCACTTGCCATTTTCCTCACTGTACTGTGATTTCGTAGTTGGTATATTTAAGTAGGGGAGGTGAGGGGGTGATGGCCCCCACTTTGTGCAATGTTTTGAAGTTTTTATTTTTATTTATTTATTTTTTTGTGAAACAGCTATTTTTTCCCTGGGAAAAAAATCGCTGTTCCAAGTGTTTGGGATTGTAAGCTTTCACTTACATGGGGTCAATAAATCAGTGCTCACTTTTTTAAGTGTTTGCTGATTTCATATAGACCCCACGCAATGATTTTAATTCCTGCTGTAAGCCTATTTCTGTAGCAAAGAGGCATAAGACACCACTAATATGATTTGAAGGGTTCATTGGTGTGAGAGTTCAAATCCAGACTTGTGCAAAAATCTTTCATGTGTACTAACATTTATTTTGTAAGGTTGTTTAAATGTTTTCTTTATATTCTTTTAAATGCCTCTATTTGCATGGCATGTAGCTTAGCGCAAATACAGGAAAAGGGATAAATACAATAAATCTCATTTAATATACTTCTGTGGTAAACAGTACATAAACTACACCTGTGAATCACTTGTATGTGTAGCACATTTGCTAAATATGGTGATCCGTACAGTACAGACTATCTGTAGATCATGGTTCAAGTACCACATGTGTCTTTTAAGGATGAAGCAGAATAGACACTGCTCACAAGGATAAAACAAAGTGAGCTTTGATTGTCACATTTGTGCATTGCTTACTGTCACACAAACCTGAAGTAATGGCCTACATGTGAAGCAGACAGGATGCAGACATTCTTGATTTCAAAAAGGACACATTGTCCCATCTTTTGCTTTCCATTTTGCAAACCAGCTAAGCAGTGTGGCAAACCTCCTCAACACCTGCAGGTCCAGAACACCTGCAGACAACAAACAGACAGTAGAAATTTTCAAAATGGATACATTATATCCTCTATTTTTTGCCACAGTGCTAACATGCTAAGTGGCATTGAGTGACGGTTAACACACATACTTAATAATGAATATGAAAATATACAGTTATTTCATAACTGTTCCTGTCTCAGCAGGTGTAAGTGTAGGGCTGAAATACAGGTGATCCTGGGTTCTAATCTAGCACACTCCCAATTGTATTAATGCTTGTCCAGTCAATTTTAAAGAACAAATAAAAAAATCAAATATAATTATAAATAATAATACATATGTTTAGCAGAGCTCATAAGAATTATATGTATGACAGAGGGTATACTGAATATTATGTGTCTGTAATTATAATTGTCTTCTCTGGCTTCACATGCCCTTGATACCTCAGTGATACTCATAAACACATGAATGCATAAACCAGGACCCTGCCAATTCACACACATACCTGGTTAACGCCTCAGTCTGTCATGTGTATTTATATGCAATTAATGAGCATGTTCAACAAGCTCTTTTTCTGTGGTAAGGGTGAAAAATCACTTTACCTTTGAATTGTCATATGCCATGTGTCCGACGTGCATAACATCGAAAGTACAGCTGCAAAAAACGACAATGCCGATTCACCATGTGTTTGAATGGCAAATAAGCTAATGCTTTTTTGCCATTCAAACACATGGATCAAATGTCAGAAGTGGCTTTCCAGCAAACCATTTTCGACATCTGATCCTTTGACGTTCTCCATATTTTGGTAATATGTTTCACACAACAGGGCGATCACACATACCATGTGCGACAAAACAAAGGTAAACTGAAAAATCAACTATGTGGAAAAGTATGTTTTGCTTCTAATGCATAGGTTTGAATTTCACATTGTATAAATTAGTATTATCAGTGTGTAAAGCCACATCAAACATGTGTCATGTCAAATAATTTATACGCCCAATACATGTCTGCAAAGTTAAAATGAAGTAACAGGTACAGCAGCATCCAAAACAAAATCTCATGCCAATAGTCACATTTCCTATCTTAGTTCATAAACTGATTTCCTCTCTGTTTAGCACTGTTGTGCTCTGGTTAACATTGCACAAACATGGTTGACATCATTGTTTGGGTTTGCCCACAAGCAGTAAATGGAATATCATGAATTAGCAGGAAAGCACTACTAACTGTTGCTTGCTCTGATCAGACATGTCTAGAGCTAGAAGAATCTTTACTGGACTCCTTGTAAAGCATTACAGCCAAAGGCTGCGGCAGGGTGACTATACCAGCTCTCATTACAAGTCTGAGGCATGAATAGTGTGACCAAGGCTGTCTCCTGTGTGACTGGTATTCTATGCACTGGGGAACAGAGTAGGCATCAGTATGATGACCACAAAAGGTGCAAGTGTAACCTACTCAACTGTACAAAGAAGTCAGAATCTGTATAATTACACAACTGCAGGATATCAGCTGGATAAGTTTAGGATAGCTGATGTCCCACTGTTATGTAATTATACAGATACAGATAATTTATATTAGATAGAAAGCTGCTTATAGTCAAGAGTGGTATGGATAATGCTATTCTCTTTTTCTCCCCTTTTCCTTCCACAGCTAATCAGGACATCCTGGTGACCAGGGAAGCCCATACTGAGCATCTAGGGAGACTGAGGGAATCAAGGGGTATGTATACACTACAACATAACTATTATTTTAGCTAAAGTATTTCTCTTCTATACATTTGTTGCAAAGTAAGCATGCATATTCTAACTGTACATGCAAGCATGCATGCTTTAGTCTATAGCACAAGCCAACTGTAGGAGTCAAGTCTAATACTGTAGACAGACATTGTGACTTCAAATACCACAGGTAACAAACATACAGTAAAAGCATTTAAAAATATTAGAATAATTTAATTTCAACACAATTGGCATAAGTGCCCAGGTGTTAACTTAATCTGTATAATTGGACCAAGCATCTGTGCAGTATATGCACATTGCATAGATTACTTTGAACAATCATTACTTATAATTTGTAGTTGTTAAGAAGTATACTTAAATGTAAAAGTAGAGATAAAATACTTTATTATTGTCATAATGCACTGTATGTCACATATGATGGTACTAATTACATCTCTTGTGTTTCTCTTATCCCAACCTTCTATGTGTTATTAAAATGTTTCCATGTCATCCATCTCTGACAAATAAGAAAATGGTTTACAGCATAGGCCAACCACTGTGGCTCAGCCGGCCCCTGCTCCACCAGCTCCTACATCAAAGCACAGCAAATCTAGGACCCAACCTACAATATTGCCTCTGCTGTCTCTGCATTACCTGGGCCCTCCACATCAGGTAACACCACCCCAGCAATTGGTGCTGTGGTACCTTCAGGGAATAGTGATGAAACAACAATGAGATAATACTGAAACTCATAAAGATGAGTCAAAAACATCACAAATTCAAATCAACTAATGTTAACAAAGCCAAATGTTTTAAACAATGAATCAACTAATGTATGTCTGTAAGTCATGGGAAGATTTTAATGGACACCGCACAAAACACAGAAATAAATCTATGTATTAATACACATAACTTAAAAAAATACAACTGGCTGCACCCCCCTATACCCGCTGCATATTATATATACCAACTCCAAGATCGCACTACAGCAGGGAAAAGGCTTAATTTCCTAATCCTCACTGTATCACGATTTCTATTCACAATCAGTAAACATGAAACATTTATTTTTATATATTATGTTATACTGAAGAAGATGTCTTTCTCAGTTTAGCACAATGTCCATTCAAATTCTCTGATTACGTCCGGACATGCACATTACTTGATTCATTGTTTCAAACTTTTTTCTTTGTTAAAATTTGTAGATGAGTATTTGTGATGTTTTCATCTCATCTTTATGAGTTTCAATGTATGATATTTTGATCTACTGAAGTAGATCCATGTGTATAAGTACATGTATGTAATAAATATATATATATATATATATATATATATATATATATATATATATATATACTTATATATATATATATATATATATATATATATATATATATGTGCATGCAAGTATTTCATATATATATATATATATATATATATATATATATATCTAGATATATACATATATAGAAAGAGAGAAAGAGAGAGAGAGAGAAATATGTGGATATACATGTATATTTGTCCTAAGAATGGACCTCCAGATATATATATATATATATATATATATATATATATATATATATATATATATATATATATAGATCTAGGCCTTTTGAACGAAAGTTCAAAAGCTCAAATCCATTACCACCGAAAACACTTTAACGAAAACGCTTTCATCAGAAAAGTGCTTTCGTTAAAGTATGTTAAAAAATAAAACACAAAATCGACTTGAATGCAGGGGGGCAAGCCCCCTTGCACACCCCCTACTTTAATATTCTCACTCTGAGGTCACACTACAGTGGGGAAAAGGGAATTTTCCCTTACTGCACCATGGTACAACCGGAACAACAAGCATACTTACGCAAAAGTGCTGCTTTGGTGAACAGCACTTTCGCGCAAGTATGCTCACCAAATTGGGATTCGGTGAAAGATGCAGTCGAGCATCTGTACAGATCCCATATATATATATATATATATATATATATATATATATATATATATATATATATATATATATATATATATATATATATATATATATATATATATATATATATATATATATTTTTTTTTTTTAATCTGTATGTATATCATTTTTATCTATTTATCTTTTGTAAACTGGTTAATCCCACTAGGCTTGTAGCCTCTATTCAAGGGAGACCCTAGAGGGTATTTATACAACTAGGGAAAATCTGGCCAGGGCATGAGGGAACTTCCACTATTTATCATTGTTTTGAGTGGGATGCATTTTGGAGAAGCACTTCCATTTCCATTCCAGGCACAGAAGTGACCTAGAGAAACAAAAAGGCAGATCTAGAGAGAGAGAGAGAGAGAGACAGAGAGAGAGACAGAGAGAGAGAGAGAGAGAGAGAAATGATGGAAAAATAGGAATTTTAGGAGTGGTGTAATACGTATGATGTAGATGTAATTAAATTAGAAAATTTTTAACAAATGAATAATTACAAAAAGAGAAACTATGAGGATGAAAAATAATCTGGAATTTGGAAATGAGATATGTTCTAGAAAAGCTATATTCTGTAGAAAAACAGTAAAGATGTTATATATAACTTTAGCAAAAAGTGGGAATATTAACTATTGTAGATTTAAACTGGTCAGAACAAGTATATAGAATTATAACATTATATGCTTATACCAGTTGCAACGAAAGGGAAAGCTTACTTCATCAAATTTTAGATTATGTATTGATAAATATAAATATAATAACATGAGACAACTGCGATTTAAGAGGCAAGTGCAAAACAAAAAAGGAAATATTATAAGAAACATTAAAAGTTTGGGACAAAAACATCATGGACTTAAAAAAGGGGTATGTATTAATACTGAAATAGATTATTGTATAATATCAGAATGTTTAGTTGTAGGAGAATGGGAGGCAGCTGAAAAAGGATTTTCTGATCATCTTACAATATGGCGAGATATAAAGGAATATAAGGAATATATATAAAAATAGACCAAGGAATAAAAAGGATAAATGAGAAAGCATGGAATGAAGTAGGAAAAAGATTAGTAATACAGTTATGGAAAGATGATATTACTATTAGAACCATTCAGGCCAGTTTTATGGTAAATGTGGTATTATTGTTTCTTAAACTAATGTTTTTGTCTTTCTCCTATAAAGACTTGTACCTTGATTGTGTGTGATATATCCCTGTTTATGCTTATCTGTACTAAGTATAGTATTATTCTTTTTCTGACTATGTCCTGGAAGAAACTGTATATCTGTGATGTTTAACTGTTTACTTAATACTGTATTAACATTCTGTTGTAACTTTTCTGCTTGGGTCTCTATTGAAAAGGGGCATCTGCACAGTTGGACTAACCCAGTCAACAGATGTAAAATAAATAAATAAATATTTAAGGAAAAATATATTTTTTTACACTGGCAATGTGATGTGAGAAAAGTAGAGAAAGAAAGAATAACAATGCATTGGAAGATTTAGAACATAATGATAGAAATTACTTTGACAAAAAAAAAGAATTATGTGAAAGAAATTAAGAAAAATATAAGTACTGCTATATAAGCAAAGATATTTTTAAAAAGAAAAAAGAAGAAGTATCAAGTTACTTAAGCAAGTTATTAAAGAATGATAGTAGTGTAATGAGAGAAAAAAATGTAAAAGGAGAACTAGAAATAACTCAAGAAAAGATTACGAATAGTGTAGTACAATATGCACAATATTTTTTTAAAGAAAAAAGAATGTAGTGAAAAAAACACAGAAAGTAAAAACATTAACAGAAAAGGGAATAAAGAGATGGAAAAGGACATTGCTTTAAATTTGGTAGATATAGTATTAGGACAAGTAAATATAGACTTGGCTACAGGATCAGATAGAATAGCGTATTAAATGTATAAAAATGATGGGATTGGCAGCAAAAATATTTTTACAGATTTTGAATGAATTGTTAAATGAAGATTTTATGTATAAAGAATTAGGTTATGGAATACTTAAATTCATATGGAAGAAGGACAATAGAAGACAATTAAAAAACTAGAGACTAATAGTACTGAATAATAATGATTATTAGATCTTTATGAAAATAATACAAAAGAGATTTGAAACTAACATGCAAAATATTATAGAAGATAGTATATATAGTATAAAGGGGAAGGGTCGACAAGAGGTATTAATGATAGTTGGAGAAATTATGGATGATATTATGAAAAGAAAATAAGAAGCAAAATCATGAAAGGAGACCTTAATAAGGCATTTTATACAATTGGACATGAAATCTCATGGGTAATAATGAAAGAATATAACATAAGTGAGAAAGTTAGGAAATTATGTACATCTGCATATAGTAATAACAAAGTAAAATACTTGTAAATGGCTGGATAAGCCAACAGGTACATATGAAGAGTGGTATACGACAGGGATCTCCAATAAGTTATATGCTCTTTGCATTAGTTATAAATGTGATAATATGTGAAATAAATTGCAAATGAAGGAAGTGGGGTATATAAACCACCTGAAGAATTAAGAATTCTAGTTCTGTTAACATATGCAGATGATATTATAATAATTGCAAAAAAACTAAATTCAGATAAAAGAAGTAATCATTTGCACAAATGTATGTCTAGAGATGAGAGGGATAGCTTTAAACAAAGAGAAAAGTAAAGGTTTAAGTGATGTAGTAAAGATGGGTGGTATATATTTTGCAATGAATGAAAATTCTATGTTAGGTATACAATTTGGGGAATAAAAATGTAAGTAGAATTCAAAGGGAAAAACAGCAGAAGAAAAAAACAAACATCTTTTCTGGGGAACATATAAATTATCAATCAGAAAAAAAAGTGTATCTGATAAATTCAGTACTTATGGGAAAATAACATACTTAGCAAGTTATTTTTGTTGCCAACAGTACTTGAAAAGGAATTACTGCAGATATTTTTTCATTGATATGAGCTTCTAGATTAAACCCAGTAAAAACAGGAGTTTTGTGTGTAAATAAAGAAGAAGGGGGTTAGGGTTATTTAACCCAGTAGTATATGCTGCTCCATTAAATTTATAAAAACTGTTAAAGTGAATAAATGAAAAAGATGAGAGGTTACTAGTAAAATTGTATAAATGTAAGCACAATAAATTTTGGATACAGTAAAAAAGGGTAAAAGAGAAAAACAGTATATAAATGAATAAATAAAATGTTACCAAAAAATTTTTTTGTGGAAAATAAAAATTAATGATACAGAAAAAGATAGAAATGTATGGCATAATAATGTAATGACAAAACATTGCAATGCAAAACCACGGAAAATTTAACAGATGAAAAAAATAAAGCTATAAAAATAAGAAGCAAATGGTGTAATCAGAAAGTAGACTGTCAAGATTTTTTTGTGGAGGCTAGTAATAGATAAATTGCCAGTAAAAGGAAATATGCCATATAAGAAAAAGTGATAGAATATGGTTACACTGTCAATTAGAATATATGAAATGTGTTTTCAAAATGTAAAAGAGGATGATGTGGGGATAGTGAATCATGAAGTGCAATGGATTAGCAAGGAGGAAGTAAGGCTAGCTATGAAGAGGATGAAGAATGGAAAGGCTGTTGGTCCAGATGACGTACCTGTGGAAGCATGGAGGTGTTTAGGTGAAATGGCAGTGGAGTTTCTAACCAGATTATTTAATGAAATCTTGGAAAGTGAGAGGATGTCTGAGGAATGGAGAAAAAGTGTTTTGGTACCGATTTTTAAGAATAAGAGTGATGTGCAAAGCTGTAGTAACTACAGAGAGATTAAACTGATCAGTCACAGCATGAAGTTATGGGAAAGAGTAGTGGAAGCTAGCTTAAGAAGGGACATGATGATTAGTGATCAGCAGTTTGGTTTCATGCCGGGAAAGAGCACTACAGATGCAATGTTTGCTCTGAGAGTGTTGATGGAGAAGTACAGAGAAGGTCAGAAGGAGTTGCATTGTGTTTTTGTAGACTTAGAGAAAGCATATGACAGGGTGCCTAGAGAGGAGTTGTGGTATTGTATGAGGAAGTTGGGAGTGTCAAAGAAGTATGTAAGAGTGGTGCAGGATATGTACAAGGGTTGTGTGGCAGCGGTGAGGTCTGCTGTGGGAGTGACGGATGCCTTTAAGGTGGAGGTGGGATTACATCAAGGATCATCTCTCAGCCCTTTCTTATTTGCAATGGTGATGGACAGGTTGACAGACGAGATCAGAAAGGAGTCCCCGTGGACTATGATGTTTGCAGATGACATTGTGATCTGTAGTGAGAGTAGGGAACAGGTGGAGGAGACCCTGGAGAGATGGAGATATGCTCTAGAGAGAAGAGGAATGAAGGTCAGCAGGACTAAGACAGAATATATGTGTGTGAATTGTGAATAAGAGGGAGGATAAAGGAATGGTGAGGATACAAGGAGTAGAGGTGGCGAAGGTGGATGAGTTTAAATACTTGGGATCAATAGTTCAGAGTAATGGCGAGTGTGGAGGAGAGGTGAAGAAAAGAGTACAGGCAGGATGGAGTGGGTGGAGAAGAGTGTCAGGAGTGATTTGTGACAGACGAGTACCAGTAAGAGTGAAAGGGAAGGTCTACAAGAGGGTAGTAAGACCAGCTATGTTATATGGGTTGGAGACAGTGGCATTGACAAAAAGGCAGGAGTTAGAGCTAGTTGTGGCAGAGTTAAAGATGTTAAGATTTGCACTGGGTGTGACAAAAGTGGACAGGATTAGGAATAAGTATATTAGAGGGTCAGCCCAGGTTGGAAGATTTGGAGACAAAGCCAGAGAGGTAAGATTATGGTGGTTTGGACATGTGCTGAGGAGGGATGCGGAGTATATTGGGAAAAAGATGCTAAGGATGAAGCTATCAGGTAACAGGAAAAGAGGAAGGCCTAAGATAAGGTTTATGGATGTGGTGAGAGAGGACATGCAGGTGGTTGGTGTGACGAGCAAGATGCAGAGGACAGGAAGAAATGGGAACTGATGATCTGCTGTGGCGGCTCCTAATGGAAACAGCCGAAATAAGATGATGATGATGAAAAGAGTAAAATAGTTAGGTGGAAAAATACATAAAGAAGACTTTTGACATGATTATGACTAAATATGGATAATATGTTAAAAGAGTCTAATAGGGATGAAAATTATGTATGGTTGTGTAAATAGATTTGTGTATCTATATATTTGTACATTTGTAGATATGAAGACATTTTGTAAATAAGAGTTATGTTTTTATATAAAGGAACCCTACACTTTTTGACAGATGCCATGAGATCTTTTACAACCACCAAAGTTACCACTAACTCAGACAGATGGTGCCTCGGGTTAACATATCATCTAATGGGAAACAAACTCAGGATTGCAGCACCACTCTTATGCCACACTGTAGTGTCAGTGATACATCTCCCTGATGTGGGAATAGAACTCTCAGTCTTCTGCACTGAAAAGCAAGTGTGCTACCTGTTACTCCACAGTGTTATCGACCTAGATGTTTGGTACATTGCACATATAAACTTTTATAAATATTCCTAGTGTGGCAACAGCATTTAGATACAGTCTTGTCACATTATTACAATTCATCTGCATTACTGGCTTATCATCAATGCTAACAAAATTCTCTTGGAAAGTGTATTATTTACTTGCCTCACTTAAAAGTAAAGTAGACGTTTGTACACTAAACACACAAAAAAAATGCTGACATTGCCAATACATTATAGCTCACATGAAACAACCACCTAAACACAAATCCTCCCATAGTTTTGCTTAAAAGTGTTAAATAAAAAAAAAAAACACACAAAACATGGATTGCATTTTTCATTCATTAAAGACTAGTAGTAATGGGAATTAAAACTGAATATTAACACACTACCTACACAAAAGAGAGTCACACTGACTCTTTAAAACATTGTAGCCTTCTTAAAGTGTTCTCCTAAATCAACAGCAACACTTCTTTAATATAAATGTAAATCAAAACACAGGACACTTCCCAGTTACGACAATGTCAAGAAAGACAAGAATGTAACTTTATATGTTTCAGTCAGCCCCCTGGGTACAAAAAATATTCTATTAGAATGAAGATGGTTAAAATAAAAAAAGAAAGCTAAAGATAATATTAACTGCACTTAGTCTATCTACCAGCCAAGTCAAACTGATTTTGGCTATACTAACAAGAAAAAAAGCTAAACAATATAATTAACACATCATAACTCAATCCTCACTAAACTTCAAGAATGCATCAAAAAATGATCTATCACTTCAAAAATATATATATAAATAAACAATACAAACAAAACAAATACCTCAGGTAAAAAAATATAAATTCACAGGATAGCCCTTTCACACAAACATTTATTGCCACAGCCCCCTCTATTAGAAACTTAAGACAGCTGCCATAATTCATTGAATTTGATGGAAAACACTACCTACTCTAAAATTAAAAAAAAGACAGAAAAATGGATTAACAGATTAGGTAACAGTCTGAAGGCACAACAAGTATCATTCATGGTGGAGTTGGAAAACTCAATTGCTAAATCTTGGCCTCACTACTCATTAAAAACCTTGCTCATTCAACCATGAGTACAAGATATTTCATGTATCTCAGACATGCACATGCATACACACACACACACACACACACACACACACACACACACACACACACACATATATATAATACATATATATATATATATATAGACTGTTAACTGTTACTAGGGCTAATGACCCAAAGGGTCTTTCTAAGCCTAGCCACATTTTTCCAAAAGAATAATGATGTCTTGCATCCAAATTGGACATTGAAGGCCAGGCATTTATAAGCTACCTCTGTCCATAAGGAACATAGGTGCCAGACCTGGTGTAAATTTTCTATTCCCCATCCACTTGTCTAGGTTGTGCTTAAACTGGGTAATAGACAAACACAGCTTCACATGGATTGGAAGCCTGTTCCATAGGAGCATCAGTCTCTGGGACACATTTGTCTCTCCAACATGTTCTGTTTACATCACAGACAATATTCAGTTTCTTAGGTTGTGTATTTCTGGTACACTTTGACTTACAAATCTCTCTCTCTCTCTCTCTCTCTCTATATATAT